>NW_027397108.1:3629841-3726482 GCF_003265705.2 Callorhinus ursinus
GGACGCGCTGCCCGCGGTGCCGGGCGCGCCGGCCGTCGGGTGGTGGTGGTGGCCGGCGGCGTGGTGGTGGTGGTGGTGGTGGTAGTGCGGGCCCGCGCCGCTCTGCGCGGCGGCCGCGGCGATCACGGCGGACACCACGGCGGCGGCGGGGCCCATCTCCTCGCCGCTGCCGCCCAGGGAGGCACCGGCGCCGGCCCCGGCCGCCGAGGCCAGCTGCTGCGCCCCGCGCGCGTAGCCATCGAAGCCGCCCTGGAGCTGGTGGCTGTTGCTGATGAGCGCCTCGACCGCGTCCTCGGGGCTGAAGCCCAGCGCCTCCGGGTTCAGCTGCTGCGGGTAGCCGGTCATCCAGTAGTAGTCTTCCAGGTGCGCCTTCTGCTCGCTGCCCGAGCCCGGGCTGGGCGCCGAGAAGCTGGGGGAAGGGGGCACCGAGCTGCACGGCGTGCTCATGGGGGTGGAGGACAGCGAGCCCCCGGCGATGAGACGGCCGCACTGGCTGATGATGCGGTCGGTCTCCACCGGTTCCTTTTTCACTTCAAACTTCATCAGATCGAAGTCATTAACATATTCCATGGCCAGGGGACTGGTGGGCAGGTCGGAGTTGCTCATTGCCAGTTCTGATGCCATTCTCCTACCGCCGCCGCCGCCGCCGCCGCCGCTCCGCCAGATGGGCTGCAGGAGAGGGGCCAGCGGGCTGTGCTGGGTGGCCAGCGGGTGAGCCAGCTTGCCGGGCTGGGGCGCTTCTAGCTCGCGCGGCGGTGGCTGGCCCGAAACCTCCGAGCGCGCACACACCCCCCGCCCTGCCCGCGCCCCCCGCGCCCGCCCTCCCTCCCCCCTGCTCACGCCAATGTGCTCGCTCGCTCGCCCCGGCCCCTCCTCGCCTGCTCGCCTCCGTGCGTGCCGAGCCGGCGGCTTCAGGCTCGGGAAGGTCCTCCGCGGGCTGCGGTGGCGGCGGCGGCGAAGCCGGAGGAGCCCGGCCGGGTGCGCGGCGTCCCCCGCTCGCCGCTCCGCTGCGCGCTTTGCATAAGGAGGGCTCGCCTCGCCGGCCCGGGCTGCAGGCGGGGCGCGCGCGGCGGCCGCTCGGGGCTGGAGGCGCGGCGGGCGGCTGTCCGGCGGCGCGGGCCTTGGCACGGGGGAGTTAACACTTCATGCTTCTCGCCTTCTCTTCTGCCTGCTCTTTTTATTTTTTTTTTTCTTTCCTCTCTCTCTCCCTCGCGCGCTCTCTCCGTGCAAAGTGCAAGACAGAGGTGCAGCCCGGCTGGAGGAAAGGGAGGGGGGAGTTTAGTTCTTTCTTGCCTTTTTTTTTTTTTTTAAAGCAAAATAGCGAAGTCCTGGGGAAAGGCGAGGCAGAGAGCGAAAGGGGGAGGCCGAGCCGAAGAGCAGCCCGAGCTACAGCTCGAAGATGAAAAAAGATTTTAAAGCCTCTGATCCAGCAAGAAGAGTTTAAAGCAATTGCTGAGTTTTATAGCACTTGTGACGTCAGGCCCAAATGGGAAATTGACTGGTACTCCGGGCCAATGGGAGGCGGCGAGAGCGGCTGCGATTAGCATAATAGATAGAAACAAGGAAACTTTTCGGGGCTGTCAATCAGGGCCCAATCAGCTGACTGTCAGCTGGGGCAAGCAGGCTTAACCCTTCCCGCGCCGCAGCCTCCCGGGGAGGGAGAAAAGCCTGGCGCAAAGTTTGGTGTGAGAGGGGAAGTAGTCCAGAGGGACTGCGGGAATCCGGGAGGACCGGGAGGCCGGTTTGCTTTACTTCGGAGCGCGAGAGAGGCCTGCCTTCCGGAGCGCCGGCTTGTCCTCCACTCGCTCGGCGGGGATTGGCCTGACTCCCTTTCCCGGACAGCCCCCATCCCTAGGACTGTGAATTCGCTCCGCATCTTCTCCACTTTGCTTCTGCTTGGCACCCAGGTGTCTGCCCGGGGAACATGCCTTCCCCGAGCATAGCTGTGCGGGGAGCTCAAACTTGGCCCTTTGAGCCAAAGAGCGCAAACTCTTTGTCCCTCTCTCCGGGGCCCGCGCTCTGGGGCGCAGGGGTGCGGGGGGCGCAGGGTCCCGACTGCACGCAGGACGCCGCCTCGCCGGGCGTAGCCCCGAGTGGCTCCGGGTCCGCGCGTAGAGAAAGCCCGTTTTATCGCCCTCTTTGAAGGAGGGGAAATAAGTTGTCCAGGGGCCATTACGCGCAGGGACTGGCTGCCCGCTGGCGTCGCGTGCCCTTGCGGGGAGCAAACGCCTACGCGAGTTAACTCCGGGGAAGCTCGGAGCCGGGTCAGCCCAGCTCAGTCCTCTGGCTTCCGACACTGGCCCGAGTTTGGCCTTTGAGATTCATATTCATATTCCTCTCTCTCTGTTTCTCTTTCTCTCTCTCATTCTCCCCCCCCCCCACACACACACATACACGCACACCCACCCCCTTAGGAAATCTGACCCCTGTTTATCAGGGTCCCGCGTGCCCATTGCACTTTCACATTTCACTTAATTATTTCAGACTTGGCCGTGTAGAGGAGCTAGGGGGTGTATGTGTTGGGGGGAAACAACACCCCAGCCTTCGCCAGCACCCCTCGAAGGGTTAAGTTTTAAACCGCGGTTTCTCGGACCGGCCCGGAAACCCACAGTGGGGGTGGGGTGGGGGGCTGTTTCTCCCCCTCCCCGTTGCAGATGCTAAAAACTATTCAGTTTTCTAGACCGATTCTTTTAAAGCTTATGCAAAAAAAAAAAAAAGATAAAGGAAAGAAAGAAGCAGAAAAGAGAAAAGAAAGAACCAACTGTTTCTAAGATTTTAAAGCGATAGGCAAGTCGGAGAAACCGAGATTTATTGGGGGAATACAAGCGTAAGCCAAGCCGACCCAGCGTTTGGAAGACCAGCCCGCCTACTTGGATATTGAGACTGTTGATTCCTCCAATTAATGAAATGCATTTGGTGTTAATCATATTTATTTTACTTTACGGGAGGGGGAGACGCTAGGAGGGCGCACTTAAAAAAAAAAAAAAAATCTGAAAAGCCTGCTAAAGAATCCCAGTGAAAACTATTGTTGGATTTTTACCTCAACAGCGCCACCTTTCGGCAAAGGTCAGTTGAAATTGATCCGTGTCCAGTTTTGTTGATGAAGCGAAAAGAAGCTGGTTTCCCAAGGTGGGAGGGGGACTGAAGCACAGAGAGTTTGACTGCAGTGGGAGAACCCAACCTGGTGGGAAAGGTGCTAAGGACAGTGCTGGCAGGGGCAGGAATCCTTTTCCCCCTACTGCCCCCCTTGATTGTCAACAAAGAGGCTAGGAGACACAGAAGCCTTCAGAATATGATTCTGCTGAGAGACTTTTGCAAGTGAATCCCATGTAACAGGGCCCTAAACCTTTTAAAAGTGCCAGGATGGATTTTGAACGGGCTTTATGGCAATATCAATAGAATAAAAGTTACTTGTAATTCGGTGATAAATGAGATGCCTCTAGTAAGTATGATTAAGTGCAGTGCTATAAAGTTGTTTATCTGAAAAGTAATTCTCAGAAAACCTGACTTCTGACACTTAGTCATATATTAAGCCAGCTTCTTGACCATTGCACTTCAGAACTGCTCTCACCCTCCCCATGGCATACTTTACGATTTATAATGAGACTTTAGGTGTCACTCATTGGCTTCTTACACCAGATTAGACTTGTGTTAATTTCTTTGCTGCTGGCAGCCTTCAAACCCAGAATCCCTAATGAGAGGCTCCCCAAAAGGTTTGTAGGCACATCATAACCCTAAAAGGCCAGTGCCATTGGTATTTTCCAGAAAAGGACGTTTTCCTTTTCATTATTGCTGCAGAGAAACTGTTTATAAGGATAGTTTTGGTTTTATGGGAGCACTTTGTAGGGCTGGAATGAAGTATATTTATTGCTAGTTGGGAAAAAAGAGTGAAGATTATGTCAATATTTATGCAATCTAACAGAATTCCTTTGCTTTCCTCCTCTCAAACAGTATTTTACCTAGTAATGAAGTTAAGAGATTATAGTTTATGTATTCAGAGGAAAATCCACTGCTTAAATTACATAAACATATTATGTCACTTAGCATTGTCCATAGTGATAGTTTTCCAGGGCTTTTTAATCATTAGCCACAAAAATCTGAAGTTTATGTTTTTCATGTAAAATATGAATATAAGTGTATTTTGGAGGAATTAATTCATTTTTTGTTTGTAATAATTGTTTTTTTTATCATTTTGCATCATATTTTTGTTAAAAGCTGTAAGATAGGATTCCTGCTTCTCTTGAAAGTATTTTTGGCCAGGAACACTGAAACTGCTACACTTATAAATAAACAACATTTATAAACAAAGTTTGCTAATGATGAAGACCACAGGATACAGATTCATGGCTGTCCACCTAATTGTTGCAATTATATATCATTTCTAGAAATTAAATGCCCATGTTTGGGCAGCTAAATGTATTATTATCTGCACATTTTTTATGGTTTATTTTTGTACACTGCTGTCAAGCCATGGTATTTTTCTTTCTCTTATTGCAGTCTTTTACAGTCTCCCATTTTCTCTTGAAAAAAAGAGAGGAATAGAATTATTTTTTTAGACGTGTAGCAGTAGTGCTCTTTTAACTTAATTCTTGTGTTTGTCCTTTTTGCTTTATTATTTAGTGATTCACAGGGGTGTCTAAACATTTACAGTTCTCTGTTAGCAGCGTTTCTTTTGTAACAATTGAGCTCTCTCATTTTAATTAGTACTATTCAGATTTTTGATTCTCTACAATTACAGCAAGGCCACATTTCTTTAGACTTTTTTGCGAACATTGTTTGTTTCACTTCTTCCAAGCCAGCCTAATCCAAATACAATGCGAACTGTGTTTTCTTACTGCTTAATATCCCCTTGCTATATATACTCTAGTAATCTCTGTAGAACAATATAGAGCAATTTAGAAACCATGCGTTTGTCATTATTGACCAATTCAAACCAGTAGTATTAAAGTTTCTGAAAGCAGTGAATATTTATAGAAGAATGTGGAGGGGGGAGGGGATGGGTCGAATCCTGTTGAAGACTGCGAAACCATAACATCAAAAACACAATTGTAGTTTCATGTCAGTACCTACAGAAGAACTTCATGCAGAAAGAAATAAAGAAAGAAAGAAAAAATTTGTTCGTGTCCAAATTACAATGATGAAAATCTAAAAATAATATATTTTTCCTGATTGTGAGTTATAGCAACTCAGGTATATCATGTTGGAATCAGACATATATGATCTAAAAAGAACAAGATCCATCAAGTGTCGTGTCTGAACTCTTTGTTTATCCAGGAGCTGATTTTATGGTGCAGAACTAACCAGTGTCACTAAATTTCACTATGAAAGCAACTAAATTGATTTGAGGAAAGAGTTGCTCAGAGTAACTGAATGATAAGACATATAGTGTTCTTAGGTCTAGTGTTAGATAAATCCTTTTAACAGTCTTTAGTTAGCAGGGTAAGTAAATCACAAATCACTGTTAGCAGATTCATGGAAGAAAATTAATAGAATCAGACGAGATAATCTGATAAGGGTAAAATTGCTGAGGAAACAGTCTTGCCTCATATTGGAGAATGTGAAACAACAGTCTGATTACTAGGAGTCGTTATGAATAGGTGAATTATGTGCTAAATAATCATCAGGGTAATTCAGCATTTATTAATTCTTTTCTCTTTAAGCAATTCACAGTTGTAAGTTAAAGCTGCTCTCTCTTTGAAGACACATCTTTTATAATTTTTATTAGAGGTAATTTATTATTTGCATTACCTGTATTTACTTCATAATTGAACATTTTGCATTCAAATTTATGTAATGCATTATGGTTGAGAATATATTTCTGCCTGATTAGCATAAATAGTCACTTACCTCATGAATTACTATCAAAGTTTATCTTAAAATATAGGTTTTTTTATTAAGTGGAACACAAACATATGTACAATAAATTCTGATTTTCTGGTGCAGTTAGAGAACAACTCATTTGGTTTTCGGGGAAGCTGGGCTGCAAGGGAGGGGGGTAATCATGAGGAGGAAGCAAAATAGAGACAAGTGAGATTTGTAGGTCTCTTTCCAGGGGTGTCATTTAGAGGGGGTGTGTGTGTCTACGGTGGAGCACTGGGGGAAGTGCAGGAGAGGGTGCTAGGCTCCTCATACACCGCATTGCTTACTGGATGATCTGGACATGAGCTGTGGATCCTGAAACAACCTGCAACTCGTCATCCACACCTTGTGAAGAACCATGGAAGCCAGTAAAATCGTGTTGACAGTTGGAGGTTTTGTTTATGTTTATTTTGTTTGTTGTTTTGGTCTCTCTAGGGCTCTACCTTAGAACACAATGCACATCATTTACTAAAACACTTGTTTGTTTTGCACAAGAGATGTGAGACACCCAGATGTTTTTTTTCAAGTGAGAATTCCTGGGAAGATCTCCCAAAATTTGCTCCCTTTCTTCACCCGAAAAAGACACCCAGTATGGCCTGGCAGACAGGAGGTGGTGGATGGAGAGTTCCACGCACACATGAACATTTAAATGAACGGGCTTCTTTTGGTTTAAGGCAGTAGACAGAGATACAGAACGACCAGGGCTCTTTCCCCACCCTTGCCATTCCAAATCAACAGTTTAACATGGCTGCTGCTGCTGCTTCTTTTGCTCTTTCCTTTTTCAGGGCATAACCATCTCCTTAGATTTCACTCTGCCGCCAACCCCCCCCCACCCCCCACCGCCCTGCTCAATTAGAAACTGCTTATGGTTCACTCCTCCATTGTTCTCCCTTTTGATCCTACTCACAGCTTATACCGATGAGGGACTATGTCTTGAAAACATTCAGCCCTTCAAAGATGTTTATTGTGCTGAAATCAGAACTGATTAAAAAAAAAAAAAAAGCAGGAATTTAACAAGGCACCTGATATTGGGACAGTGTTTAGTCAGGCTTGTGTCTTTTATGTGTGATAACTCAGAGGACAGGCTGTTACTGGTTTTGGTCCCTCTTCTTCCTACACCTGGGGATGGGGTGACTCAAAGGTCCCGTTCCAGAGGCATTTAGCAGCCACTGGACCTAGGAAATAGAAAGCTCTGGAAAAGAGAGACCAAAATTAAATACTTGTGGGGATTGCCAGGAATATGGTGATGCAGATGATTTCTGCATTTGTGTGTTTCTGAATTTGTTTGGCTGGGGCCCGAGAAAAGGGATCCCTTGTGGCCCTGTTTTTATATCTTCCTTCTTGGTTGCATAATGGGTTATGCTGAGCTCTCTCCCATGCTGTTCTGTTCACTGGAAACACCAAACATGCCCTGTGACACCCTCACAGCATCATCCATCATGATAGCATTCCTGATCAGACAGAGTTGGGCTACCCCACCAAATAAAAATTAAATTCAAATTTATAGACCTTTTGCTAGTTTTTTTTAAAGTTATTTTATAACAGTGATACTTGCTTTTAACTAAATATAAACATTTGAATGAGACAGAAACAGGAAGCTACCAAACAAAAGAAACCACTAATTCCTTGTCTACCCCAAGCGCCTAATCCTGGCCTCAGGTGTTACCACTTCTAATAATTGGGGTCGATGAGTATATTTTCATGGGATGGAATCATAGCTCCTACACAGTTCTTTAGCATGGGCTGCCTGCAACACCTTCACCTCAACAATGTCGAAAAGCAGCTGGGGTACTCCTCGATTCTTTGGCAGAATTCACCTAATGGAATCTCAGGCTGGGGGAAGCTGGGGGAAGTTTACAGAGCTGACCTTAACACCCTCCTTCCAACCAATGTCTGATCGGAATCTGCTTTACAACACTCTGGCACGTGAGTCAGCATGCAGGACTGATTTACTAGGCACAGCAGACACCATACCTAGGGCCCAAGGAAAACATTTTCCTTTTTAAAATCAGAGGAGAAGAATATAATCTAGCATGGCTTGTATCTGTCATTATACCAACAGAGTCATAAAATAATAATTTTTTTTTATAGAAGAAAGGGTCTACAGAAACCAAAATGCCTAGCACCCACGGAAGTCCAAATATGGCCCCAACAGCATGTACTTGATCACCTCTAGTGACAGGGTGCTCACTACCTCTCATTTTTACCCTCTACCCTGCCCATCTATTTTTCCACAGTTCTTGAGATTGTTAGGAAAACTTTCTATTTGTTTGTTTGTGTAGTATGAAGCCATATTCCCTTCTTCTATACATGAGTCCTGATCTCATACACTCAAAGGCCACGGATA
Organism: Callorhinus ursinus; assembly: GCF_003265705.2. Taxonomy (NCBI): domain Eukaryota; kingdom Metazoa; phylum Chordata; class Mammalia; order Carnivora; family Otariidae; genus Callorhinus; species Callorhinus ursinus. The sequence continues at coordinate 3,638,048 of NW_027397108.1, forward strand.
ATGAGTCCTTACATCCCTCAGCGACTCCGGGGAGTAGAAGACAACCAATCTGACACCCTCTCCCTGCCTTTTGCTTTTCACTGTAAACACTGGCAGTGCCTTTAGTATTTCCAAATATGCTAGAATTTCAAGTGCCGCCCCGCCTCCCCGCCTCCCCCCCCTCCCCCCGCCACCGCCCCGCCTCCTGGTTGCTGACTCCAGATGGGCCCACCTGGCTGTTCTCAGCTCTGCAGGCTCAGGTCCTAGAACTAAACCCAGATCCCCAGGTGTGAGCCTCTCATCCCAGAGCAAGCACCGCCCTTTGTCTCTGTGAGCTGCAGTCTGCCTGCTCCCCATGCAGACCATAATTTCACAAGCTTCTCTGGCAGACACAGAACCACGGGTGACTCACTGTGCGGCCCCAGGGTCTTCTCTTCCCTCGTTCCCCCATCCTCTATGTGTGTGCTTACGTTCTTTGAACCCAAGCACAGAAACATAGAACAATCCACAGCAGACTGCATCTCATTAGATTCAGCCTGTTCCCTGGTTGTCTAAATCTCTTTGGATCTAGAACGTGCCATCGACTAGTTTTAATTTGCTTCCCAGCTTTGTGTCAGCTGCAAATGAAATTGATGTGCTTTTTTATATGACTTAACCTCTCCGCAGTAGGTGCCTCCTCCACAAAATGGAATATTGTCAGGGTTAGAGGTAGAAGTGTCTTCCACCACGTGAGGCCACAGATGACCTCCATCAATGGCTGGTGCTCTTCTGCATTTCCTACTCTCCCCCAAGCTGTGGATAGCAGTACTGGGAGGGACAGAGCCCCATGGTACTCCAGTAGAGACTATCCTTCCCAACCTCAATCATTATGCTAACTGACCAAACAGATTAGTCAAGTCCCCTAGTGGGCACTGTAAACTGAATGGGCCTACAACCTCACTAATCACCTGGAAACTGCAAATCAAAACCAAAATGAGATGTCACCTCACACCTGTCATGGTGTATCAAAAAGACAAAAGATAACAAGTGTTGGCGAAGCTGTGGAGAAAAGGAGCCCTTGTGCACTGCTGGTGAGAATGGAAATTGGTATAGTCATTATGAAAAACAGTACGGAGGTTTTTCAAAAAATTAAAAATAGAATTACCCTATGAAATCTACCCGAAACCCCACTGCTGGGTAAATATCCCAAGGAAATGAAATCAGTATCTCAAAGAGGTATCTGTGTTCCCACATTCACTGCAGCATTATTCCCATTAGCCAGGATATGGGAACAGCCTAAGTATCCATCTACAGGTAAATGGATAAAGAAAATGCAATATATAGATATAGATATTAATATAATGGAATATTATTCAGCCTTACGAGAGAAGGAAATCCTGCCATCTGCGACAACATGGATGAACCTGGAGGGCATTATGCCAAGTGAAATAAGCCAGACACAGAAAGACAAATACTGTGTGATCTCACTTATACGTAAAATCTAAAAAATTCGCACTCATAGAAGCAGAGATTATAAGGGTGGTTGCCAGGGACTGGGGGTGGCAGAAATGGGGAGATGTTGATCAATAGGTACAAAGTTTCAGATATGCAGAATAAATAAGTTCTGGAGATCTACTGTATAATATAATGACTACAGTTAACAATGCTGCATTGTCTAGTATTTGCTAAGAGGGTAGATTTTAAGTGTTCTTAACACATGCACACACACATTCAGAAAACAGCAACCACAATTACAATCATAGTAACCATTTCACAAATATATACATATATCAAAATATTGCATTGTACACCTTAAATCTATACAGTTTCTGTTTGTCAATTATACCCCAATAAAGCTGATGAAATCCCTAACTGGCCTATTTGGTAACTGGGGTGTTTTTTTTTAAGATTTTATTTATTTATTTGACAGAGAGTGGGAGAGAGAAGGAGAGAAAGCACAAGAAGGGGGAGTAGCAGAGGGAGAGGGAGAAGCAGACTCCCCACCAAGGAGGGAGCCTGATGTGGGACTTGATCCCAAGACCCCAGGATCATGACCTGAGCCGAAGGTAGATGCTTAACCGACTGAGCCACCCAGGCACCCCAAGGGGGATAGTTTTAAAGATTTTATTTATTTATTCAGAAGAGACAGGCAGAGGGAGAAGCAGGCTCCCCTCTGAGCAGGGAGCCTGATGCGGGACTCGATCCCAGGACTCTGGGATCATGACCTGAGCCGAAGGCAGACGCTTAACGACTGAGCCACCCAGGCACCCTCAAGGGGGATAATTTTAAATGAAATCACTCCATCTGGATGTCCTGCACACATCCTTCTAATCAATTCTAAAATGACTTGTCATGGTGTAGGCAAAGCTCTCTGTCAAAGAGGACAGATTATTTAGACGATTGTTTAATGGGTCACCTGCCCTGATCTTTGTAAACCTCTGCCCTGTCAAAATATAGAGTAGTTGCCCAAAGTTGGGACCTCAGAGACTAATAAAGAATAGATGTGGCATAGAAAAACTAAGCAGAAGAATTCTGTGTATGTATAAGAGGTTTTTTTTGAGATCTGTTCTTTCCTCCCTGGTTTTTCTCTTTAGATCGTCAACTTTCCTGCCATGTCCTGATGCCATTTTTTGAAGCCGGGAGGCCCCAAGGCATTTTCTTGAACAGGAGAGTTCAGAATTTCTAGTGTCCACCTTTGAGCTGCAACCAGTTCCCCCTGGTCTTTCTTAAAAGGACTTAAATGTGCAGGTTTTTGCAGAACCTGCCCTTCCTGACTTCTGTCTCATCCTCAAACCTGGGAAGGAGAGCAGGAGGGGCCCATGAGTTATTTATGACCTGCTGTCTGCGGTCTCTGTCCTGAGACTTGGTACTGGCTGTTTCAGTAGACCCGGCCCAGGATCATCAGGACTCTGGAGGAATGGCAGGGACTCTTCAGGCCAGTGTCCCTGACAGGGGACATCAGGCTCTGTAAAGAGCTGCTGATCAGGACAAGTCTAGTGAGGTGGGTATTGGTGGGCTGGGGTGGGGGAAGGTGGGCTGGCCTGGAGACAGCCTGATGATTCACCCTCTGACCTCAGCCATGTGCTTCACCGTCTTCCTCCAACTCATTTTTCAGGCTGCAAATCGAAGGGGCTGCATGAAGAGGTTAACAGAAATTCTGGATTGCATGGAGGGAATGTTCTCAGCCCTTTGAGGTTGAATATAGGGTCAGTAAACATGGACCAGACACCCATACACACGGACAAAAGCTGACATGCTCAATTGTTGCAGAGCACTGATGGGTCATAATGACAAAGTAAGGTTGTCTTTGGGGTCAACATGACCCCAGCCAGCGTGGCAGGGTCAAACCCTCCTGCATCTCTAGGCCAGGGGATGCTGCAGCTTTAGATTAATCATGTTTAAAGCCTTTGAGGCAGAGCAGTGCGGGAGTAAAGCTTGGATTTCTGAGTATTGCTGTGGAAGGAGACATACCCTAGAGATGCTATGCTTTGCCACCAGGCCAACACCAGGTGTGAATCCTGCTCCATCTCAGGTGTGAGACTTGAGCGAGTCAGTTGACCTGTTGGGCCTCATTCTCCTCTGGGGTCCAAGGTGGGGATGGTTTTGTGATTATGCTGAGCATGTATACTGTGTCAGCCTGCCTCCTGGTAAGTTCTCCAAAAAACCGCATCTGTCTGAAGTGCCGAGGCCTGCCTTGACATTCTGTACACACTCTTTCCATGTATGGGCCTAGAGCATGCTAGGGAGTCGGTCCCCTCCTTCAGTCTCTTCCGCTCTTGCCGTAGAGCTGGGGTGCCCCCTGACCTGTGTGTGCTGACTTTGTTCACCCGGCTCTCCACCCGTCCCCATCTTCCCTGACCTCTGTCCTATGTCCTGGCTAATTGTGACTCTTCATCACGTCTTGGGCTTCCTTAAAAGGCTTACCTGCACCCTTGTGCCCACTGGCCCCCACGGCAGTCTGGTGTTCAGTCTGCACTCACTGCCTTAGAGTCTTAGGGTGCCACGTGAGCCTCCTTGGAGAGCCCTGAAGCTGGGACAGCACCGCTCATCTATCTCCTTTACCTACTACAGTGCTTGGCATACAGCAGGTGCTCAATAAATGTCTGTCAAATGAAAGTGACTAATGAACACTCGGATTCCTCCCCACTTTTTCAAAAAGTTCTAATGCACACAGAATGTCCTGCCAAGTGTCCCGGAAAACAGGACTTTGATGGGGGCAGGGTGGCTGGGTGCTGTGTTGCAACAGGACACTCACTGCTCACTAGCCCAGTCGGCCCCTCCCTCAATTACCAGGATGCTTATCTTATTCACTAATTAGCCTGTGTCTTCTGGAGATGGAACTGGGTGGAAAGCATGGCTGAGCTCCTCGGGCCCTGGAACTGAGGTGGAAAGCAGTAACTCCCGCTGGGATAACACCGTGGGTGGATGGAGGGTGGGCTTAAGAACCCGGGTGTATGCAAGGTGTGAGGTCCGTGTTCTCGCACTGCCTGCTGCCGCCGAAGACAGCCCTGTCCCAGCCCCGAGTCCGCGCTGCCTCCCCAGGGCTCCAGGCACATGGACACTGTTTTGTAATCTTCCAGTAAGAGTGCCAGCCCGCTCCCATTTCCACACGCCCGAATCTTGCTCGTTCTTCAGGGCACAGCTCCCTGTGTAAGGTTGCATGTGAAGTTCTGAGCGTAGTCGCTGGCATCTAATGAGCATTTGACAACATTAGTAGTGAATACAATGCCAGTGCCTACAGAAGTGTCGTTACTCAACCAGGCCTCCATGGCTGGAGCTTGACCTCTCTTCTATTTTTTTTTTTTTTTAAGATTTTATTTATTTATTTGAGAGAGAGAATGAGAGAGAGAGAGAACATGAGAGGGGGGAGGGTCAGAGGGAGAAGCAGACTCCCTGTTGAGCAGGGAGCCCGATGCGGGACTCGATCCCGGGACTCCAGGATCATGACCTGAGCCGAAGGCAGTCGCTTAACCAACTGAGCCACCCAGGCGCCCCTTGACCTCTCTTCTAGAACCTTGTGTGGCTTTGGGGAGTAGCATGGTGTAGTAGGCAGGCATAGCAGAGCTCAAGGTGGGGTTCTGCTACTTACTGAGTGATCTCCGAGGGGTTCCTTACGTGCTCTTTGAATCTCAGTGTACCGTGGAGCACCAGTTAGCCCCCTTTGGAGTAGTAGGTGAAAAAACTTTCACCTAAATTGGCTTCAGTGTAAAGGAAACCAACTGGCTCACATGACCAAAAGGTGTAGGAACAGTGCTGGTTTCAGGCCTGGCTGGGGGCAGGAGTCGTGGGATGTCATTGAAACTGGTTTCCATCCACCCGTTCTTTGTCCCTGCCTTCTACTGTGTGGACTCCAGACCAGGACTCCCCACGGAAGCATGATGATTATAGCAGGTCCATTCTAAATCCCTCCAGGGCAGGTCCAATGGGAGTCTGCGTCAGTCCGCAGTAGGAGAAATCAAACTCATGGTTTGGATCGAATTGGTCTGGGTCATTTGTTTATCTACCCACCCCTGAACCAATGCCTGTAGCAGAGGATGAAATATGCTGATTGACTCAGACTTAGACTCAGAAATGGGGTGGGCAGGGAGCTGGGGAATTCTCTGAGCCTGTCTGAGTGTGATAGAGGAGCTGTCCCCCATGGCGACAGCATGGAGCCTGCCATCAAATAATGGCATTACTAATAGCCAACACATACTTGCTACTCAGTTTTAACTCAGTGCCTCATCACACCAGTCCTGTAAGAGATGTGTTACTGTTATATCCATCTGAGGAGCAAGCTAAGGGAGTTTTCCAAGTGAGTGTACAAGGATTCATATCCAGGCATGGCTGCAAAGTTCACACTCCTGACCATTTCCCTTTATTATCTATTGTGAGAGGGAGACAGACAAGAAAAAAAAAAAATAGACAAAGAAGATATACTACATTGTAATGTAGTGTAGTATAGTATCATATAGTATTATATAATATAATATAGAATAGTATTGCATATCATCATATCATATCATACCATTTCATGTCATATCAGGGCAGGTGCTGCTAAGCAGTCCATCCTGGTGTCCATCCTGAGAACATCTATCGCCAGCATGAAGCCTTGGAGGTGTTGGATGAGTGCTGACCAGGTGACCAAATCAACTACTTTATGGGTACAGTGTGAATCCTTTGATCTAAGATCACTGTTTTTTGCCACGGCAACATTGTTATTACATTCTTATGTTTCTTTTGGTCACAGAAGAAGGACAAATGATTAAAAGGAAGAAGCTCAAGCAAAGATGAGGCCAGTTACAATTTCTAGACCTAGAGCTCTCTGGTTCCCAATGGTGGTGGGTTTTCAAAAATATCAGGCTGAATGTATGTCCCTAAAAATTAGGGGACACTCTGGGTGGAAAAGATCCAAGGAATTCTGTCTTACAGATAGGTGGAAAAGGAGCTAAGGGGCAAATGTAAATGATACAGAGCTTTGTTTGGCATTTAATCTTTCCCCCTTTTTAAAACAATCCCTTTGACATTTTTTAAATTTCCATAACTATCTTTAAATTGGTGTTTGCTATACACAAATAAGCATTGGCCTGTTTGCAGGGGTTTGTTTTTCAGTGTTAAAAGTGCACAAGGCAGGCTTCAAAGTGAAGATTTTGTGTTTTATTTAATGATGAAGCATATCCCCTCCCCTGGCCTTCTTGAAGCATAGATATGGAGGCAAATAAATAACCTTGGGTTTCCTCATTCACTCTTACCTCCCACCTTGGAGCCTAGGATTATGTGAAATATTTAATCAAAACATAAAAGCAATTATAAAAATGTTCCTGAAATTGCATTCATATCTACAATCAGAATTGCTAATATCTTGCCTCCCTGCACCATCTTGGTGTCATTTGATTTCAGTTCCCTTGAGGTGACTAAGAGTCTAGTCATTAATAAAACGCCCACCAACTGTATTGTAATTTACTGTCAGAAATGTCTGTTTCCAGAAACTCCCAGAGATAAATGCAGCTGCAGTGCCGGTCCTTCTTGGCCATTGCACAAGTCCGTGTATTCTCTTTGTGCTGGAATCACTTCCCAAACTTGAGCACCAACATGAGATTGCTGTTCATTTTCTATGTCACAGGGAAGAAAGAGTTGGCTGAAAGTTGTATGATGGCGGAATTAGACTTATAAAAGCTAGCACTCCCTTGCCCACATTCTTACTCTTCCAACAACGTTGGCGTGATGATGATGATAATGGCAGAGTAACCACAACAGTTACTACTACCACCACTTTATAGGAAATACAGAGGATAGAAGAGGTATACAAATAGTATCCGTGCAAAATGAAGCATGGACACCAGACTTTTTTTGGGGGGTCTTAATTTGGTTCCTTTTGCATCATCTTTCTATGAATATGGGACCTCCCTAGTTAATGCACTTGAAAATTATGGACTCATCACCATCACCAGTTTTTCTTCTACGAGGCCACATCTGAATGGGGTTCAGCCTCCTTTGTAGCTGGTGGTGATTCAGGCCATGGGGGCATATAAGGACTGATGGAAAGAGTAACTTCGGCAAGGAACTAGAAATACTCATCAAAAGTCTTGGCATTTCTTTGCTTTAGACTATCGCATGATAGACTGGAAGAAGGAGAGTTTTCTTTCATTGGTCCTCAGCCCCACTCTTGGGTATCATCCTACTAAGGGTAGAATCTTCAGAGAATGTCTTGGAGTAGTAGAGATCCTCAAATTACCCCAAGTATCTAGACATGTGCTTTACTGATGCATGAAGGCTCCTATTAGACTTCTGAATCCCTGAGTTTTGATGAATAAACAAATATCAAAGTATGTCAGATGACTTTGAGTTCCCTCCAAGCCTGAGTCTTGAAGGGCAGTGACCAGTTGATTCATTACTGAGATCATTAAGTGTCAGGTCTGCACTTACTGAAAGCTTGTTGTATGTCAGGCTTTGTGCTAGTGGGGTGGATAAAGGAATAAAAAATCCTCTTAGTCATCCATGTATCATCCCATATGCCTGTCCATCCATCCATCCATCCATCCATCCATCCATCCATCCAACCATCCATCCATCCAACCATCCATCCATCCATCCATTTTTGTATACAGAGTCCATCATTTTTAGTAGTCCCAGGGGACATGTGAAAGGACATTTGAGGCAGAAGTAGCTTTTTGAACTTCTTCGTAATACCTTCTAGGCAAAAACATGTCTTTGTTAATTAGATATAACAAGAACACCAACCTCTTAGAATATGTGTGGAACAGCTTATTGGTGACAAAAAAGAACCTATGTTATTTTCCTACTGCTTTAAGTAAGAAACAAACTTGAGAATCTGAACAGAAAATAAACTCTTGTGGATATACCCCCCACTTCTAGCACTCAATATATTTTGTGGGGTTTTTTCCCAGAAGTAAAAATCTCGTGGAGTATTATTTTTTTCCTCCCTGGTATCTACTCAGATCTCTAGGGGAATCTACTACATATGGAATGCACTGTGATCATTCAGTTTCAGGTCAGGGAGAATAAAATTCCTACTACCATCGTCACTGGGCTTTCACTAGGCTGTACGGTGACAGAATGCCTCACAGAAAGAAGCCCACATCCGTAGGCTCCTTCTTACTGGTCTCCCTGTTTTCGGTGAGAACCAACCAGTTCGAGGAATCAAATATCCTCTGGAAGGTTTAAGGGTGTGTCTAAAGATATATGGTTTAGGGACCAATGTGCTCACCAAAACAGTGGAGTGTGCCATATGATGAATGCTCCCATCATTCCACATGGGGCTGGTCCCCTCCTGCTATTAGAAATAAAAATCTACCTGGCTGGCCACTGAATACCTTCAAATACAGTGCTATATTCTCACAGAAAGTGAGACTGCAAACTCTTGTCTATCTAGATTTTGCCCAAATTCCTATGTTTTGTAGTACGAAGCAGGGAAGAGAAAAGGTCTTTCTGAAACAGCGAGAGCAAGGAGGAGAGATACAGGGAAAAATACAGCCTGGGCTTCCAACGTTGCTCATGTTGGCTTCTTATAGGAACACAGAACAGAGACACCACAGAGGAAGCGAAAGAAGGGGTCAGGACGCTGTGCTGTGCTTTCAAGTTCACTGGTATGAAGTTCTTGTGGCCATATACCCTTACATAACTTAACGGATAATTACTGACAGCATGTTCAGAGGCGGGGCTTTTCTCACTGTTGTGAGAGGTAGGTACTTGCCCCTTGTCTTAGTGAACGCTTGAGGAGGGGATGGTCACAGGAGTTTGGGGGAGCTGTTTTGGCTCTCTAGGCTTCTGTTTCTCCTGCCGTCCTAGACGTCTACAATTCTATATTCTATACCTGTATCTGTATTATTCAAAGCTATTTCCATTGCAAAGCATGTGGCAGGGGCCCACACAGTACTTGGTACCTGGTCTTCAAAACTGACACTTGGTTTACTTCTTAGTTCCATCTTGGGAGGCCCTGGGCAGTCAATATAGTTGCGGGAGTATCATCTCTGCTGCAGAAACACTTAGATTCAATGAACTCATCCCCCACATGTAATTTATTGTTATAGCTAATAAACTCTTTTGTACAATGGCTTTGAAATTGGCAGTGGGAAAGGAAAAGTCTTGCCCAAGCCATGATGGCTGGATCCTGGCTCTCCTGAATTCTTGCTTACACTCTCTTAGTGGACATCTCCTCTCTTCCTTATCCTCGCTCAGGTGTGGTTTCCTTAGATATGAACTGGTCCCCCCAAGTCTCTGGGAGTCTCCATGACAGGTGAGATTACTGATGAGTCTGGAATCTGCACTCAATCAAGAGATACGGCTACCACTATTATTACTAATCATCAGCTTACTGAGAGAATTCATAGAAATGTGTGACTTGACTTGTTTTGCTTCTGAGAACCGGAGGTTAATGCTTGTTCCTTGGAGGAAGTTCTGTGGCTTAGAAAGAGAGAGAAAGAAAATCATATACCAAAGTGACCTTTTCCCCCAACTGTTGTGCAGTGCACAAAACTAATTAGCCAAGTTCTAATTGGGTTGAAGTCTGAGAGTAACGGGAGAAGTCACTCTTCGAGGACGACACAGTCCGCAGGCTTCCCTGTTTATCCTGTCTCAGTGACTTCTGTGTTAAACTTCTTCCGTTTTCTGCTCCCAAGCTGGTTTTTCAGATGGGATGGCTTGGCAGCTCCTTCCGGGCCTCGAAGCCAGCAACCAGGAAGTCGGGAGGGGCCCGGGGATGGCGAGGGGGACCACAGCCCGGGCTCTCCCTTGTCGCACCCGTCTGGCTGAAATCACAGATCCACTGTCGGTCAACTGTGCCGGGCCACCTGCCAAGGAGGTGGTGGCAGCAACGCCTGGGAATGGGGGGTGTAGGTGAGGCAGAGGCCAGGCCTCCGGGCCACCGAGGGACTGCGGGGGTAGACTGCGGGGGCCATGAGCCTGCTCAGACCAGCGTGTGGCCAACATCCTCCCACACCAGGAGCCAAGATGACTGAGCACTACAGAGGCGGAGCACAGAGTGTGGGGAGCAGGCACAGGCATGGGAAACAAAACCCACCTCCCCACTGCCTCCCCTGATGGGAAGCCAGGGTCAGCCGAGGGGTCTGGTGGAGGGCATGGAGCCATGCAAACCACTGGGCTTTGGAACGATTGGACGTGAGGTCTAACCTAAGCCTTGTGAAATCCCGAGAGAATGACCCCGAGTCCTCAAATTCTGGGGCTGACTTTAGATGATGTTTGAATATAAGAAAAGGAAATAGTCATCCAGGTCACTTACTTTACTTCGCAACACTCCCAGTGCCTGGTTAATCAGACGCCCCGTAAGAAGCCACTTGCATCTCCATAATGCGGCCCCCTCCCCAGGAACTTAGGTCTTCTGTACTTTGAATACTTCTTTTTTTTTTTTTTTTAAGATTTTATTTATTTATTTGAGAGAGAGAGAATGAGAGATAGAGAGCACGAGAGGGAGGAGGGTCAGAGGGAGAAGCAGACTCCCCGCCGAGCAGGGAGCCCGATGTGGGACTCGATCCGGGGACTCCAGGATCATGACCTGAGCCGAAGGCAGTTGCTTAACCAACTGAGCCACCCAGGTGCCCCTTTGAATACTTCTTTTACACTTTATCATTGACTCTTTGTTTTTTCCATATACTTGTGAGCTTTCTAAGGGCAGGGATGGGATCTTATGTTCACATCTCCAAATGCTTAGAATAGCAAATGCTTTACTGCATGAATAGAGGAATGGATGAACAAAAAGTCAGTAACTATGGAAATTAGATGTTGCTGTGAAAATGAGCCTGTTTCTTGGGTGGCCCCTCAGGCCAGAGGGGATTTCCTTGTCTCAGGACCCAGTGAGGACACTCAATTCTATTCTGACCTTGAACATGCCTGTGAGGTCCGAAGAATTTTTATTATTTTTTGGTATAGTTAAAAACGGCTTCAAATGCACCCTCCCGCAAAATGACACGAGAGCTCGATATCTAATGTTAATGAATTATGTGTTCCTGGGTCTTTTTTTTCCTATCTTCTTTTCTCATCAGCACAAAAGAATGTTCTTTTTGTTTTTGACTTTACCAGAAATCATACTTATATGTGTGTAAAAACGCTAAGATAAGTTTCTAAGTAAAGGAAGCACCATGATTCTCTCTCTCTGTACATTGACTACCGGCTGGGGAAGCTGCATTAAAACATACCACATCCTCTCCATGCAAAACCTGCTGCATTTTCAACATTTTGTTGACCTGAGCCTACTCCCCCAGCATCCCTGGGGTCCGAGTTCAAAGTCTTCTGGCAATGAAGAGTAAAAATGTCACACACACAACAAAAAAGTTTTTTGATTTCTCTAAAAAAAGCAGCTCTCCTTCCCCAAAGTATTTCCCCCCTGACACTCCAATGAGAAGAAAGAGGTAGATTTTGAGAAAACCATCCTGTAGTTATTGAATGTGGCACCAGGAAGGAATGGTCGAGAGCTGCACCGGCTACTGAGAAATCTCTTTCCCTCCCCCACATGCCGTCAGTCTCCAAGCCTGCAGATAGCATGGGTCTCTACCATCCATCCGTGTGCATTCACTACCTTTTAAAACAGCTTTACTGAGATATAATACGGGTTCCACACAATTCAACCATGTAAAGTGTACATGTAGTTCAGTGTTTCTTAACATATCTTCACAAGGTCGTGCGATCACTGCCACTGTCTACATCTAGAACATTTGCATCACCTACTCAAAACACCCAGACCCGTTAACACTCAGTCTCTACCTCCCCTTCTCCCCACCTCAGCAACCACCAGTTTACTCTCTGTCTGTATAGATTCGCCACTTCTGGACAATTCATATAAATGGAATTATACAAAATTTGGTCCCTTGTGTCTGGCTTCCTTCACTTGGCATCATGTTTTCAAAGTTCATCCACATTGTAGTGTGTGTTGGTACTTCCATTTCTTTTCAGGGATGTGTAATAGTCCATGTACCACATTTGCTTTATCTGTTCACCTGTTGATGGACATCTGGGTTGTTTCCACCTTTGCCCATTATGAATAGTGGTGCCACGAACAGACATATATTTCCATTTCTCTTGGGCATAAATACCTAAGACTGGAATTGCTGGGTCATCTGATCACACAATGTTTAATTGTTTGAGAAATTGCCTGGCTATTTCCCATCTTCTTTTCCCAGGACTCCACAATGGCCTCTTGAGTTTTCTCCTTGCCCCTTAGTGTTTTTCCCTCCCTCTGGTCGGGTCCCCACCACAGCAGCAGGGAGCAAAGTATCTCCTCCAACAGGCACCTTTAGAGCCTGTGTGGTGAACAAGAAGGACAAGATGTTATCTGGTAAGGGAGCATTAAAGCATAAGCTGGGTCATGTTACTCACTGCCTGAAGAGTTCATTACGCCTAGAATAAAAGCACAGTTCCTTAAGGTCTAGAAGGTCCAGAAGGGTCTGCTCTGAGCCTCCATCTTGTTGATTATCATCCAGTTATGCAGGCCTTCCCTGGACAATGGCTCTTTCCTGATTGAGCTTTTGCACCTGTCATTTAGTTTGTGTCCTCTGCCTTAATTAGAACACACCACTCTTCACAAAGCTGGCCAAATGAACGAGTACATAAAGTGAATTCAGTATATTCAATATGTCGCTCAAGGCCACACAGCTGATTGGTGGCAGAGTTCCCACCAGATTCTCATATCAAAGATTTTGTTTGTTTGTTTTTAATCCCTCCTTCTAGATGGTCTCCTAATATATTAACCTATAGGGCAGACCCTCTTCGATCTCTATATCAGGGTTTCTCAGGCTCAGCACTATTGACATTTGGGTCGATCCTTCTTTCTGGTGGAGGCTATCCTGTGAGTTGTAGGACATTTATACATCCCTGGCCTCCACCCAATGGATGCCAGTAGCAACCACAACTTCCTCAGTTGTGACAGCCAGAATTATCTCCAGACATTATCAAAGTCCTTTGGTTGGGGCAGGGTACACAATGGTCCATTTGAGAACCGCTGCCCTATAGCTGTTGTCTTGGTTACTGAATGTGGGTGCTGAGAACAGCCAAGGGCATTTTGCAATCCCTAGTCATTAAATGAAGAGTATTACCCGATTCCTCATTAATAAGGCAGGAAGTGAGACATACAGGAATTTAGAAGACATTTTTAACAATAAAATTGGAATCCAAAAGAGTTTGTGAGTTAAGGAGAATGTTTGATTTACCAGATTCTGCATTATTCCAAAAATTTAGTCAATACAAATTTAATGGGATTCCCAACCACCCTGGGTCGGGCAGGTGGTATGATTTTACCACATAGGAGGCCATCTCCTCAAGGTATCTTTCCAGGCTGCTTGGCTCATTCTCCCCAAAGATCAAAACTTCAGAGTAGTCATGGTAACAGGAAGGGGAGGCAGATGATCAAAGAAGGAGACCCTCTGACAAGAGGGGGTTCATTTGTAAGTGCCTCATGTGAATCTCCACAGCTTGCACTTCCTACATCTTCAGCCTTAGGACTGGGTGTGAGAGGCAGAAATGAACACGGTTGCTCTGAGCCATTGACTTTCCAAGCCAGGATGCTCCTCTGTTCCTGCAGTGATGTTCAAACTTGTCAGGGTACAACCCAAGGCCCCATTAGTAAACCCTGTGGAAATACCAGTCATCCTAGCTGGAGATGTCTGAATATAAGCTTCATCTTTTCCCCCCTGGCAGAATCAATAAATTTGCATGATGCATATTAAATATTTAATTAAAGCCCAATGCTAAAGCATTTTCAGGAAGTTATAAAAACCCTTTGGAGGAGGTCTGGCAGCCAGGGGTCCTTGTAAGTTTATCAGGCATGCCTCTGTCCATCAGATAGCAGGTTCCATCTTTGTTCTGTTTCTTTCTGGTCCCTGGGTTGTTTTGTAGGTATTAGCGCTGCTAATAATGATTTCATGATGCTCAGACGACACTACGATTACTAGACATTTGAGCCATTAAGGGCATTACCACAAAATCCTCTCCAGCCAGAACCTGCATGGGTGTCCACTCCTTTGGCCCTCTCTCTGGTGGGAAGGAGCTGGGCCCACAAGTGCAGAACCCGTGTTGAAGGAACCTAAAGATCCCAAGAGCAATCTGAAGTTTAAACGGGAATGTGCTTGGAGGCAGAGTTTTGTTCTTTTGGTTCTAATTGCCAGTAAGATTTCCTGGGCCCTCAGAGCTGGATGTGTTCTGAGCAGAGAAGACAGGCTCAGGCAACACGCTCTACATGCTCTCACACTGCAGGATGAAACCTTACTTCATGGTTGTATTAACCGAATCCTCACTTTGTGTGGATTGATGGAATTCATACCAGAATGTCCCCTTGCTGTTGAAGCTTCTCGCTGATTCCTTATCCCCTCCAAAACAGGAACTCTTAACTTCATTGCTGATTTTTCCCATTTGCTCACTCATTCATGCTTTCATTCACTCACTCATTTATTCCACAAAAGTCCATTTAGAGCCTTGTAAATCTGGTGCATTGCGTTTGTCCCAAAAGTTGACCTTGATCAATCATCTACTGAATGAATCACTGTTCTACCTGATTTCCATATACTATCTTCTCAAACCTCTATGAGTCCTTTCAAAGTAAAGGATTCTCTTCAGGTGAAAGCAGAAGAGAGTTAGATTCAAAGCACAAGAGGGGTTTGACCTGATATTGCTGGCTTGAAGATATAGAGTGCATGTGACAAGGAATGTGGGTGATCTCCAGGAGTCGAGTGGTCCCCACCTGAGAGCCTGCAAGAAAATGAGGTCCTCAATCCTATAGTTGCAGAGAAATTAATTCTTACAACAGTCTGAATGAGTTGGAAGTAGATTCTTTGCCCAGGGTCTCCAGTGAGGAGCTCAGCCTAGTTGGTACCTTGATTTTGGCCTTGTATAAGCCCCTCCACATAGAACCCCGCTGAGCCCACTTGGACTTCTGACGGATAGAACTATGAGGCAAAAGGTGGGCATTGTTTTAAGCTGCTAAATTTGTGCTGTTTGTTATGCAGCAATTGAAAACTATTATAGTTCCAAGAGACTTATTTATTTTCATCATCAGCCAGTAAGCTACATATTATTCTCTTTTGGTTATAGGTCAAGGAACTGAAATACAGGGAAGGTAAGATACCTATTCAAGCCGACACATCTTGCCAGGTGGGTAGAGAGAGATTCAAACTAAGGTCTTCTGACTACAATTCTGATGGGTTTTTGCCTGTCCACCTAAGTCTCCGTGGGTCCGAAATCCCCATGGCAGGTATAACTGTGTTCATTCTCTCTAACTCTCTGGCACTGTGGGTGAGGGACATGAGATGTTGGAATGAGGGGGGCACAGTGGCTGTCCCAAAGAGAACCCCAGTGTGAACGAGCAGCCTGTTGGGCCAGAAGCAAGATGAGTCAGCTGGACCACATAGACATGGGGCCACAGGGAAGGGGGAAGAGGGAGGGAATGGAGGCACCATCATAAGAGAAAAAATGAAGATATAACACCAGGATGTTGGGAGCTTCATGGCCAGAGCTGCCACCCCCAAAAGACCAAAGTGATAGCAGGCATGATAAAGGGCCACACACTCTTCACATCTTCGGGAGAGTGACCAACCCTCCACTCAGTCCTCTGGCAGCTGTCATTCACTGCATTCACACATCCCCTCCTGCCTCACCCACCTGGCTGCTTTCCTCACCCATCTGTCCTTACGGTCGGAGACCACACACCGATGCACTTTTCCCTGACGCTCACGGCACCACTGCTCCCCAGACCCTCACCTTTTGGAGGCAGATGCCAATGTATTTTTAAAGAAAGATTATGCTAAAGAAAAATGACCAGGATTCAAAAGTTCCACTTCTTTCACATTTTTGTAAATCATATTTACTGCTTATGACAGTAGGTTATGTTCATTATAGAAATTTTGGAGAATACAAACCAAGAGAAGGAAGAAGGTGAAGACAAGTGCTTAGAAACTGTGCTGGTCAATAGTATTTTCCTCAAAGTTATGTTTTTGTAATGAATATATGAAAATGCATACACAAATATACAAATGTATAACTTAAGGATATTTTTAACAGAATAGGGATCAGATTGAATCTACATTTTATATCTAACTTTTTGGCTCATAATCTACTGTCCATACTTTCGTAGGTCACTGAGCACAGCTTTGTTGGCCACATAATATTTAATCATATGATTATTAAAAAATTTGATTATTTTGCTTATTTGGGACATTATAACCCTTTCCAATTTTTCAGTAATGTCCATACCTTTTGATCTCTACCCTTGTACATAATTGCTGAATATCTGATAACTTACCTAAGATAAATATAAAAAATTAGGGTCACTAGGCTGTAGTGGTTAATTTTACGTGTCAAATTCAATGGGCTATGGGGTACCTGGATTAAACATTATTTCTGGTGTGTCCTCAGGGTGTTTCCAGATGAGATTGGCATTTCAATCTGTGGGTTCAGTATGGCAGTGGATGGTCCTCCCCAGTGTGGGTGGGCATCATCCAACCTATGGAGGGTCTGAATAGAACAAAAGGCAGAGGAAGGAGGAATTCATCCCCTTTTTTTCTGTCTCACTATGTGACCTGGGACATTCCATCTCATCTTCAGCCCTCAGGCTGGGATTTACACAATCAGTAGCCTGGGGTCTCGGGTCTTTGGACTCAGACTGAATTATGTCACCGGTTTTCCTGCATCTCCAGCTTACAGAGATCAGACTGAGGGACTTCCCAGCTTCCATAACCATATGACCAGTTCCTTGGAGTGAATCCTCTTTCAGATACATACACACACACACACACATATACTGATATATATGTATATATATTATATATACCGATACACATATCAGTATTATCACGAAATAAATAAATAAATAAATAAATAAATAAATACATAAATAAATAAATATAATATATATCAGTGCAAGATATATATATGCAAGGTATATATATGCATCATATATATGCAACATTATCTAATAGGATATATATAGAATATAGAGAGAGGGAATATATAACATATGACATATATATACAGTGTGTGTGTGTGTCTATCTATCTATCTATCTATTTCCTGTTGGTTCTGTTTCTCTGGTGAATACTGGCTCATACATAGACTAAAATGTACAAATATTTTTGGGCTCTGATATGACAAAGTGTCTTTTTAAAGATTTTATTTATTTATTTGAGAGAGAGGGAGAGAATGCATGACCGGGGGTGGGCAGGGAAGGGGCAGAGGAAGAGAGAAAGAGAGAATCTTAAGCAGGCTCCACACCCAGCATGGAGCCTGACTAGGAGTTGGATATCAAGACCCTGAGATCATGACCTAAGCCGAAACCAAGAGTCAGAAGCTCAAACGACTGAGCCACCCGGCCACCCCACGATAATAAAGTATTTTCTAGAAAAGTTGTATCTTGTTCAATGCTGTTGCTAATATAATGTGTTACACAGTTTTTGAAAATCGGTATTAATTCGAAGGACAGTGTCTCTCCTGAACAACACTCTAACCGCCTGCCCTGGTTTTCCCCTTGACACACAAACGACCCTGCCCCCCTTTCAGTGGCAACCCTCAAATGTCTCCAAGGAGCAAAAGGTAACTAATCAGGCAACTGTTTATGTATCTACATTTGCTTATCTATAAAGATACCCATATGCATGTCCATCTAGTTGAAAATACATGTATCAGATGAAGGTCAAATGCTAAATACTGTCTACTTCAAAATAAAAAAATAGAGGGCATTTCTTTGTTTTGTTTTGTTTTTTTGAGGGCTATGTTTAAATCTTTATCAATCAATTTCTTAAAAATTAACTATTTGTCCATAAGCTCCTATTCCTGATTCACAGAACAACAGTCTTATTTAGTTGCATGTCTTTGGTGTAGCCCAATGAAAGAACACAAAATGCTCTCAGGAGATACCATATACTAGACTCTGTGTGAGGCCCCATGGTGTGTATTCTTTCTTTGAAGCCACACAAGGTATCCCTTTCTATATTTCTATTGACACAGAGAAATCAGCGTCAGTGTTGAGAAACTTGCCAAGGAACTGCAGTGACCACGGAGAGATCTGAACCCAAGTCTGTCCGCACTGTCACGGTGGTGTCCTGTCTGTCCTCAGGCCTCCAGGGCAGGTCCTAAAGCGGATCCCTGCCCCAGGCAGCCACCTGCAGGGAACACTGTGCTAGGCTAGTGGCTTTTCCCTGCTTGCTGCATCCGAATCCCATGTGCACTTCCTGGGCTCAGCTCCTGGGTGCCTGTCACAGCCTCTGCTCTTAGGGATCAGCAAACAGAGACAGTGCCTGCAAAGACCCCCAGCGCTGGCACCACCCAGGGGAGCAGGGCATTGCTGGGGGTGGCTTCCAGGTCTCCAGGTTCCCCAGAGGCAATTTCAATGTGTCTTGCTATGCAAAACCTCTCCAGGGAGTGACACCTGCCCACAGAGGTTTACAGCTGGGCCTACGCATGACCACGAGTGAGTCACAAGCGAAAAATGGAGACATCTCTCCCGGCTGCCGGGCTCTGGGTCCCCTAACCACATTTATGTTTTTATATATGTGTTGGGATGATTCAGCGGAAATTTCTGGTCAAACGGATCACCATAGCAACTTTCAATAGACATCCAGCATGCAAATTAGAGAGTGCAAATGGGCCACTTTCTCAATGGCCCCAAACCATCACCCTCTGAACCCTCCCAGGATCGAGCACTGGGCACTTTGAAGGTTTCATGCAGAGTTCCTTTACACGCAGGTGGGCGCCTGGCTGGGTTGGCTGACACCTTCAGCTGCTAAAGTGAGAAAAACAAAGTCCTACGGGTGATAGTCTGGATTCTTCTCATTCTATCCACAGTGGAGCTGGGGGATGGGCTCACATTTTCTTCATGTCATTCATAAGCCTCAGGATCTTGGCCGAATTATGAAAACTCTCTGAGCTTCAGGGTTTTCACCACTAAATTGGGGATTAAGAACGCTTGCTTCATAGAGATATGATGTGTCTGATATAGTGATTAGAAAGTGCTCTGCATATGGTAGGCTTCTCAGTAAATGGTAGTTACTGGCAATGTTCTCTTTGGACCTTCTGAAGCTATTTTCTTTCTTTGGGCCTCAGTCTTTAATTGAATGCCTGTTATGTGAAAAATATGTGTTGATATCTAAAAATATAAATGCCAACATGGCATCTGCTCTCAAGGAGCTCCAGGAGTTGCTGAGAAGAAGTTGGGAGGGGTTGTTGGCACTGGGCAGGGCTGGGGTGAATCCAGTTCAGATTAATCCCAATGGAGCTTTCTCACTTAAAAAAAGTCCTACAGTACACAGATTTCAACTTATAAAGCCAATGAGGTGTTAGAAAAGAGTAGGTTATTTTATTGACACTATTCACTGTGTCATTCACTACAAGCAACAGAATAACCAATTAACCGTGGCTTTAACAAATAAGGGTTAATATTCCCCACCCCCCCCACCCCACCCCTGGCCTCAAACCACACAGGGTTCTGGAGGGAGTTGTTGGCTTAAATTAGTTTAGTCTCCTAATAATACCAAGGTCAACATCTCTGCAGTTCTCATGTGTTTTCCTTGTTTGTGCTACCTCATCTTCCCAGGGTAGCTGCTGAAGTTTCAGCCGTCATGTCTGCATTCCAAGATGGGGGGAAGATGAAAAATTGATGGTACCATGGAGATATTTATGTCTTATTGGTGAGAACTGAGTCACATGGCCATTCCTAGCTGCAAGAGGATCTAGGAAAATGATCTTTTTTTTTTTTTTTTTTTTTTTTTAGCTTTACCAACTTCTACAGTAGATACAGATAAGGACAAAGTAGTTAAGACAGTCAGTTTCCAGTATTTGACACTTCCCCCTTAGATTCATTTATTTTAGGACTATCCACTTAAGTATGACCTGACTTTGCACAATTGTTATATAATTCCACAATCTGACGCAGTAACTCTGCCACTAAGTTTCAATGTAAATGTGAGTGGGCACCTTTTGCCTGCCTCTTAGAAGCCCTAGAAGACTGGCTTTTGTTTTTCTTCAAAAAATCACAAGGAAAATAGTAGCTGCAGGTCAGCCATGGTTTTATAAGCTCTCAGATGCCTGGCACTGGGGTAGATCCTGCAGAGAAATTAAAAATTATGCACACGCCTCAATTTCAGACCCAAAGAACTCCTAATCTAGCTGGGGAGGCTACAATTATGCCAACCAAACAAGAGCACATGCGTTGGCTTACTGCAAAGTGATTTTTTTTTTTTTTGAGAGAGAGAGCACAAATGGGGTGGGAGGAGAAGCAGAGGGAGAGGGAGAGAGAGAATCTTAAGCAGTCTCCGTATCCAGCGTGGAGCCCAACGTGGGGCTCTATCTCACAACACTCAGATCATGACCTGAGCTGAAATCAAGAGTTGGACGCTTAACTGACTGAGCCACCCAGGAGCCCCTGCAAGGTGAATTTTAAATTGCCTTCATATATCCTTCTAATCCTTCAAGGGCCAGATGAGGAACTAGACTCGGGGTGTCATCTTGATTTGACTGATGACCCCAAGGACGAAGCA
Source organism: Callorhinus ursinus (assembly GCF_003265705.2). NCBI lineage: Eukaryota > Metazoa > Chordata > Mammalia > Carnivora > Otariidae > Callorhinus > Callorhinus ursinus. The sequence continues at coordinate 3,658,975 of NW_027397108.1, forward strand.
CATATGTGACCCAAAGTCACAGGGTAAGAAAAGAGCTTTGGTCCAGTGCTGGACTCTTGGTCCAATGCTCTGCCTTTTTGCACAGCTTGGCTCCAATTCAGGGGTCTATAGTGAGTGAGTGGGCTGGGGGAAGGGAGCAAGGCCTGAGGAGATGCTTATCTCCCCAGCTTAGTCTCTCCCAGGAAAAGGGTAAAGGTCAATCATGTTCTTCTTTATGAGCCCTGATTGGGTCCAAGGGGAGAGTAAAAAGTGACTAAGAAGGAAGGCTCTAGTCCATGCAGATCTTGGGCCACCACAGGAGAAGCACCTTCCTGTGATTCCATTTGGTTCCCAAACCTGTATCCCTTGGGTCTCAACAGAAAGGAGCTGACATGGCTAAGGCAAAAGGAGATTTAACAAAGAGAATGTTTATAGAGCACAAGGGCACAGGGCTAAGATGTCCTAATGGGAAAGTATAGCTTCCTGGGGCTACTTCTCTGGGGGGAATACCACCTGCTGCTGCTGGAAGGCATAAAGAAAGGGAGTGGATCCAAACTCAGAGAGAAAGGGAGATGAGATAGTGAGTAAGCTGATTGTGTGGACAGTGCAAACTGAGTCTGGCTGTGACCTTCAGTCAAGGGACACAACTAGCTCACAGTGATGACACAGGGAGGGAGGCAGGAGACAGTTCTCTCCCTCCCTCTCAGCTGCCTCCAGGGCTACTCAGAGACCTGACCCAAGTGGAAGCCAGGGGGCCTGGGGAGTCCATTCAAGCATCTGTGTAGATCTGCCTCCCAGAGCACCGAGCTACGCAGGGAAAGGTGGAGAATGGATCTGGGGGGGGAGGCGGGGCACAACAAAGACACCCAGCACAAAACTGAATAAGGGAAAAGAAGCTGCTAACACCCCCCCCCCCAGTCCTTTATGCTGTTAATATTATTTCCACCAGGTTATGTTCTAGAAGTTTCCATGGAGCACTTGAAGATGGGGCTCACACATAGGACAAAGCCCCTTTGCCAAGGTGATCTCTGCCTTTATACACAGTGCCTCATTGCCCACCTGTCTTCACAATCCTGCCCGTGCTCTAAATTTCACAGCACAGGTTTAGAAATACCCTCAGTTATGGGCACCTGGGTGGCTCAGCTGGTTAAGTGTCTGACTCTTGATCTTGACTCAGGACTTGATTTCAGGGCTGTGAGTTCAGGCCCCACACTGGACTCTACACTGGGCATGGAGCCTATGGAAGGAAGGAAGGAAGGAAGGAAGGAAGGCAGGCAGGCAGGCAGACTCTCAGTTATATTTCCTCTTAAATATCCTCCAGAGAGTTACACTTTGGTGATGAATACTCAGTGCTGGTTTTATCATTGTATCCTTTTCATCAATAAATTATATGATCTAAATTTCAAGAATATAAATTTCCTTAAGGGACTTGGGTGGGATGACTGGGGGGGTGGTATCTATACACTGTCTTTAAAGTAGTCCAGATCCCAAATGGTATTGCAATAAGAAACCACCTGGTTTGCAGACAGTCAGTAGATACTTAAAACAAATGGCTGGTAACAAAAGGGAAGGGAAAGCATTTATATGTATCAATTATATATGGATATATTATGTGTACATTCATTTAATGATGTGTTTGCTCAGTTGACCAATCAACTCCGTCAAAACAGAGGCTATGGTTGTCATATCCATAGGTTAATTTGTTTCTTTCAAGATAAGAATGAAGTGATACTAGAAGATTCTGTGCCTTTCTCTGGAGCCACTCCTACCCTGAGGACGAGGTGTCATTTCTGGCAGGCTTGGGAAATGTGTCGCTGGGAGTGGTCAGGCATATTCTGGTGCCACTTGAGGCTCTGCTTTTCAGAAGATCACTAATAATCTCGGCACCAAGTTTCAGATTTGGCAAGAGGCAAATAAAAATATTCTCAAGGTGTAGTGTTAAAAAAAAAAAAAAAGAAAAGAAAGAAAGCAAACCTAAAACACAACACCCAGGCTTCAAGGAAGATCAGCCTTGCCCCTCCCAACTTGCTTTCACAGACATAAAAAGGGTGGGACATGGCCTGGGATTCTCTGGGAGCAGGCGTTGTCTCTGGCATGAGATGTGGGCCACCAGATAGCATCACCTGAGATATTACCATGGCGGCAGGGAGCTTTATGGGGTGTTCACATGGGGCCCAGTAGAAAGATGGAAACAAGTCAAGTAATTTTGACAAATCAGGTTTCAATCCTCCCTCCCTCCTTGTCAGCACCGTCCTGAGAGACAGAGAGAGAGAAAGAAAGTCAGAGAGACAGAGAGATAGACAGAGGAACAAAGAGGTCAGTCAGGAAAAGACAGAGACACAGAAGGACAGAGATAGAGAGACAGTGAGACAGAGAGAGAGCCCTGTTTATGAAAAATCATTTTCAGATTGGGACACACCAGCAAATTTAGAGGGAACACTCTATGGGAATTGGTTCATGCATTCTGCAGATATTCACTGAGCACTTCCTTTGTGTCAGACCCATGCTTAATGCCAGTGCCTGCCCTCTGGGAGGTTTCAAGGCAGATGGATAGACAGACAAGGAAACCGGAATCACAGTGGGGCGTAAGATGGCTTGGGATGGGCAGAAGCACAGGATGCCCCAGGACTGGCACCACGCTGCATTCTAGGCAGTAGGATACAGGCTCAAGGTATCAGCAAAGCAGCCGTTTCTCTCTCTCTATCCCCCAAATATTTCTGTGGCCCACCATTTAAAACACAAACTGAAGTCATCATTGCGGGAAAAGCTGAACTTTCTTCAACTTCCCTGATTCTCTTCCAATCTAGTATGGTTACCAATTTTTAATTGCATGTAGGGTTCTCATATATTTCATCTTCCAGTTCTTGGAGCTTCTAAAAGGCTGAATCCAGCCATATTTGGGAGCAAAGGCCCACCCCCAAATCTGGGCCTAGGGGGATGTTTCTAAGTGAGGGCGATGCCTGAAATGAGCGCCTCGTACTTCAAAACCAAATAGAGAAGGGGCATGCCAAATGAAAGGACCAGCAAATGGCGGTGCTGGATGTTGGTGTCCTTGATCGACAGCCCTACGGGGTCCAAGCCATCTCTGCCCGTGCCACATCCAAGCCCCTGCTGGGATGGGAGGTGACAGCTGATGACCTTGGGCCTGTTGAGTGTCGGAGTCAGACAGCATCATGGAGCACTCAGCACAAAGTCTGGCCTGGAGGGAAGGCCCCACAAATGTCACGATAGTTTTTGCTCGCCTCATCTTCTTATTAAAGCTGCTTATATCTTGGAACATAGATCTTTGGTGTTCCTGCCCCACATCCTAGGAGGAGGCAGCAAGGTGCTGACAGTTTGCCCAAGCTCAAACACCAATTCGCTAATCAGGCATTCAGGGAAATGCCTACTTCCGTGTAGGGCACTGGGTCCCAGAACAGAGCCATACTGTGGGCCTCGCTTGACCTTGGGCCTTCTGCCTCCAGAGTCAGCCACTCAGGCAGAAGAACTGTCTGGGGTTTGCTTCTGACACGAGGCAAGGCCTCAGAGAAGACATATGGGAGAATTTTACTGGAGACGCAGAGCTCACACAGAGAATAAATCCCATGGCCATCTAGCTCCTCCAGAATAAAAGTGCCCACCATGAAAGTCTCTCAAACGAATCTTCATTCTGAAGCCGGGACATCATATTTTTCCATTTGCAAAAGTTGTCATCAGGAGCCTAAGTGCTGTTGCTGATGGCATACCAGGGGATGCCAGGGAGTCAGGGCAGGAATAGTCACATTTACTGAGTGTCTACTATGAGCCAAGTCCTGGGATTTTACATGCATGATCGACTCTTGTCTCCTTAATTCTGGGTAATTGGTGGAATTACTCCTCCGAATTATGGATGACAAAACTGATGCCAAAAGAGGTTAATTTTCTGCCTGGACATCACGGAGCAGAGAAGTGCCCCTTTTAGAATTTAGCTCTCCTTGGCTTTATGCAGATCTTTCCTTTTCATTCTATTTAATGCAAAATTGGGCCAGGAAAATACCCTGGACTTCAGCCAGAGGACCTCTAAGAAACCTCATCAGGAAAGGGGACCCGTGCCGCTTGCACACACTAGCTGCTTTCCATAGGTTTTCAATGGGCTCTCTGTTATCCTGGGGAGAATTCTAAGTATGCTTGCAACCAGATAGGTCTCCGACTTCACCCTCATGGGCCTGGGGTTCGTAGAAAGAGCTGAGGTTCTTTAGGACATGGGGTGGATTCCAACAGCTAGGTGGGTGTGGCCAGAGCACAGCTGGAGCCCAGTAAATATTTGCTAGGCAAATGGTATTGTGAAGACTACTTAGAAGTTTCCAGAGTATGGCAGCAGAGAGATATATGCCTAGAACATCATTACCTCTTTCTGGACCCTGCAGACCCAGCCAGATAGCCTGAGAAGGAAACCAGCCTGCATTCAGAGTAAATAGTTAACTCTTCTGAGCTGGAAGAAATGATTATTCAAAAGTTGGTCCCCGCATACAAATGCAAATGACATCCCGAGACACATGAATGCTAATTTCTCCAACGAAGTCTGTAGACAAATGCTAGTCATTAGAAACATTTCCGCGCATTTATATTAGGCCATCCTCTGAAAGACTTTTCAGACAAATATGTCATCAAGATATTCAAAACCATGTAATCTTACCCAAAGTTTCATCTATCAACATACAGTTTTCATCTCTTGCAGCTGTGTGTCGATGCTTGGGGAGATTACTCAGCTGATACCGCGGAGCTGGGGAGGGGCCCAAGAAGTCTCAGGGTCCATAGAGCACCCGGGCAGGAGACTCTGGGCTTTGAGGACAGGCTAGGCCTTTGAGCCATAAGTGGGAGAACCAAGGAGGGTGAGGGGTGACCTCTAACGGGTTACAGAAGAGGCATTCAGGGGTGGCTCCTTCTGCCCATCTCTCCACCAGCCCTTCATACACAAGTGCTTCCGGGGTGGCAGATGGAGTGAAATGGAGAGGGGAAGCAAGTCAAGATTTCCTCTTTGCCACCTTCTACAAGGCAAAGCCTCAGAGCTACACCCTGCTCCCAGGGAGGCCAGGGGCAAGAGGAGAGACTTCTGTGAAGTGACAGGATTTTCAAACACCCAACAGGAGGGCCAGCTTTAAGCTATGTTCTCTCTCCTCCCTTGCCATTCCCTTTTCTCCCTGGGAAGGGTGTGTGCTGAAGACAGTGCCCAGAGGGAGCCTTTATGCTATCCCTACGACTGTAAAAGTTACTGTTATTTGATTGTTTCCTGTGGGACTATTTGTGTTTGGACCACTTTATTTACTGTGTGAATGGATGGTGGCTTTTGGCAGTGATGGAAGAACATTTTTCTTAATTATGTAATAAAGTAAAGCTATTAAATAACTTATCTATCTATTAATCCACCCATTCGTCAATAGGCACATCCATCCATCTGCCCTTTCATCCATCCATCTGTCCATCAATACATCTGCCATCCATCTGTCCATCTGTCCATCCATCCATCCGTCCGTCCGTCCATCCATCTATCCATCTGCCCATCCATCCATCCATCCATCCAACCATCCATCCTCTACCCAGCAATTATAAGGTCTGAAGAACCCAAGAATATAGCCCTGCTATTATTCCAGTTCTGCGGTTGGAGACACGGAGGCATAGAGAGGTTAAATAATTGGACCAAGACTACCCAACTAATGAAGGATGGTGCTGAGACTGAATGGTCTATTCTCTGGTTCACTCCATGTGATCCATGGACAGCCATTTCTTTAACGCCTGCCTTGTCCAGGCTCCTATCCCAGGTACAACAGGAGGGTGAAGCTGTCTCTGACTTATCCTGCCCTCAAAGAGCTCACGTTCTTAAATCAGATCCACGTGTCAGGGGGTGGCTGTGAGCCATGTGCTCTGGAAAGTTGTGGCCAGAATGCACTGGCGGCTGTAAACTGCTGCAAAAATCTACCAGCCGAGGTGCCAGGAGTGCAACTGACATTGTCAGGGTGTGACTGAGGGTCATAGGTCTCACCATCCAGCTTCCATGGGAAGCTATCTGTAGGGTACCTTTGTTTATGGATGTATGAAATGTAAATCCCATTCTAACAACTGCTCTTTTGAAGAGGACTCAGGAAAGGATAGGCTGGGGGTAAGACCCAATCTCTGCAGATCGGCTTGTGATAGCTACACTAGGTCCTTCATTTAGAGCTGAGCACATCATCTGTAACTGTTGACTTGTGGATGTCTCTATAAAGGATCACTAAATTATACGGGATGTATTAGTGGAAGAAAAAGCTTATGCAAAGGCACATGGGTGTGAATGATGATGGGATAATAGAGCAAGGTGGTTATGGTGTTGAGGCACAGGTGAGGTGATGGGGTGGCTAACAGAGGGGCATGGAGATACCTGGACAGTTAAATGAGGCCTCATGGTAAAGGGTCCTCTGTGTCAGCTGAAGAGTTTGATCTGAGGGGAACCACAAAGGTATTTGGGCAAGGGAAATATATATCCAGATTCATGCTTTAGAGAGTACATGGCAGTGGATAGGCAAGTCTGGAGGCAGGAGCCGAGCACTAGTTAGTGGATTATTGCAGGAGTTTCAACGAGTGCCTATCCTGGAGGGGGAATTGGACAGAGGCAGAAGATTCTCAAAATGTTTGACAAGTATAATGGAAAAGATGTGTGATTAATGTGAAGGAGAGAGAAGAGCTAAGCTCAGCTGTCAGGCCTCCAGCTTGGAGCCTGAGTGGGTAATTATTATTTTTTTTTAAACCAGATTAAGGACCATGAGAAAAGAGGCCAGCTTTGAGGAGTGCGAGGTGCCAATGGACTATCCCGATAGAGAGGTCTAGTAGGCGGTTGAAAATCTGGCTCTGGAGTTCAGAAGACAAAGTACTGTTTAAAGACCGAAATTGGACAGTCATCAGCATAAAGACAGAGGAGGGCACATCGGTCATATGTGCCACTAAATACCACTTCTGCACCCAGAGCAGGCATCACTAATCAATCATGGGATTCTTTTTCCTTTGAGCCTGGCTGCTTATGGACCATAATACAGGCAGCCGTGGCCCATAGGTTAAAGCTGGCATGGAAATTGAAGTCTTGATGGCTATCATATAGGTGATGATGGAAGCCATGGAGGAATTGGGACAGTGAGGTGGGAGATGCATGCAGGCTCCACGTCTGGCTGTAGTTTAAACAGCATTGGCTTTGATAAAAGATGACCTGGATTCAAATCCCATTGTCACCACTGACTGGCTGTGTTAACTTTAGAGACTTACCTAAACTCCCTAGGTCTTAATTATTTTTCTGTAAGACATGGATTAACAATAGTATTTCACAGAATGTGGGATAGCATTACGGTCATGTAGAGTGTTTAGAACAACCTGACACATAGAGAATGCTCAACAATTATTCTTTGGGGCTAATAAAATAAAAAAAAAAAAGCAAAGGAACCTATAAGGATATCGGGAAGGGCTCTGTAGACACTATCCAGAGGACATCTTAATGCTTCCAATCACAAAGCAACTGGCATTTGGGAAGAATTATAAACTCTGCTTATTTTTCAGACTCATTGCCTTATGTAATACGGCATGTGGTTTCCATGTAAGTTCTGGTACCCGCTTCAACGCAATATGGTTTGGGGTTTGAATCTATGTATTTATGAGACTGGCTAGTTTCCTTCTCAGACTTCTAATTTCTAACAGCCCCTCCATGCGGAGTTTGGCCGAAGAGGTGGACGCTTTGATTTGGCACAGTGGCCACTGGATCTGAACTTCCTCTGCTTCACCAAGACTGGCAGATGGACAGGTGTTCAGCTGTGGCCCGAGAGGAAGACGAATAGCAGTTCAATTCTTTCCGATCAAGAGGTCACTTTTTATTTTAGGTTGCCAAGTGTGTGTTGCCTGAGAGAAACCTTAAGGCATGTCTAAAAAAGCAGTTAAAAATAAATACATACAATTTATTTATTTGCCTGGTTTGCTATTTCTCAATCATTGTCCTCAATCTAAAGGCAGTTATGGTCTTTTGGGTGTAGTGCAGCATACAAAGTGTTTAACAAAGTGCCCTCAAATTTATGGTGCAAGCATCATATTTATCTGGGTAAATAAGAGATTATGTTTTCTGAAATGTGTCTCTAATTGCTCTGCCAACCTGTAATAATCTTTGTCAAGAGGCTGGAACCATTTTATATGGGCTCCATAACCACAGTGTGTGTGTGTCTGTGTGTGTGTGTTTAGTGGGGGTGGTCTTTTAATGTTATTTTTCACTACAAATGCGATGGTAAAGTATATTACCCTGAAAGCAAAGGATCACAGAGTTTCTTGGCCTAAACGCAGAAGTTCTGGTGACCCTGTGGTGAGGCCATCAATCCCTCAAGTTGTGACAAATCAACAAATGCCAAGCGGCTCAAAGGCTGGTTGATATTTCCGGTACACTCTGGGTCCCAGCAATCTGCTCTTGGGTTTGGTTTATTTTCTCAGAAAATGAGAGTCAAAGACATGTTTTTGGTGTTTACTTCTCATTTCCTGCTGGTGTGTTGGTGAGTATGTGTGTCTGTTTGTGGGAGCATTAGTGTATTTGCTTTTGTGCTTGATGGTGTGTATGTTTGGGTACCAGTGGGAGGAGAGAAGAGGTCAGAAAGACAAAGAGGGAGAAATAAGAGAGGGTAAGGAAGAGAGGAAGGAAGGTCACAGTGTTCTTGTGAGAAGGTGATTGTCTGGATTTATTCCTTCTTTCATTTGTGGTCCAGGATTTTGTGGCTGGCACTATTTTAGGTTCTGGGACTACAACTTTAGGGACAATCCCTGATCTCAGACTCACCGTCCAGGGGGAACACTGATAATAATGAGTGATTACATAAGGTAATTTCAGATAAATTTGCCAGCCCAATTATGGATTAAAGTACTGCCTTCCTTCTCAGCAGGGTTGACTTTGTCACACCCCAGAGGCATCTCTCATCCCTGGATAGTCCTTCCCAAGGGAGGTCATCTCTAGAAACATTCCTTTTTCTCTGGACAGACAGGGTTCTACTGCTCCTTAGACTACACCATCTCATTTGAAGGTGGTTTGCTTAATTTCCCTCTATGTCGGTGGTCCTTACCAGAGCATAATTTTGCCCCTCAGGGGACATTCGTCAATGTCTGGAGGCATTTTTGGTCATCATGACTGGGGGATGCTCTTAGAATCTAGTAGAGACCATGGATGCTCCTAAACCTCCTACAATGCCCAGGATAGCCTCCTCCAAAGCATGATTAAGCCCCAAATGCCAACGGGGCTGAGAAACTGCTTTGCATGCTTATTTTCTGTTTCCTCCACCTTTGCGCTCTCTCTTGAAGCCATAATATTCAACATCGTGTGGATGTTCTCAACAAATATTTGCTGGCCAGCATGCCCATATTGTTTTAAAGTCGAGTTATGCTCAATACACAAGAGATGGTATAAAATGTTTGCTGATTGAATACCTGATAAGCTCTGTGACTTAATGGCATGTGACTGTGGTGAGAGCCATCCAACCTCTGTGAGCATCAATGAAGAACGATCAGACCCAGAGGTCAGCAGTGTCGAGGTTGAGAGACGCTGACTTGGAACGTTGGAAGCTGAGCAAATGCACCCATAGGACTGGAGCTTGTGAGGGTGTAATGATGTGTGTATGGGTGTGGGATTTGCCAGGAAGCCCGGCACCGACCCTTCGGGAAGATTCTTCGCTATGACCGTCAGTATCTTTCCCCAGGAAAACTGCCTTCCAGGCAGTGAGTTTGGAACCTGCACAGTCTCCGCAGGGGGCTGCCAGCAAAGGCTTGCTGAACCCAGGGGCTGGGACCCTCAGGATGCCAACATCCTTGGAACTTGGGGCTCACCCTGCTGCCATGTGTCCCCAAAAAACCTCAGCCACCCTACCCCTTCCTGTCCAAGAACGTTTGTTAACAATCGCTTCCTAAAAACATACAGGATCTGCCTGAAATTCCTCTGCCTGTCAATCCTGCCCCCGCCACCGCTACTGGGTGGGAATTCACTCATCAATCCCCCGTGAAGGATAGAGGCTCACTACCTGAATGAGCTTACTACCACTGCTGTCTGAGGCAACGGTTTTGGGGAAGGAAAATAGAAATGAAATATATGGGAAATCTGAGACATTGTTTTAAAACAACGGTTTTTTTAGGGTGTTTGATTTACTATTCAACTGTGCACAGCTGCTGTTTGGAAAATAGGACGCATGCCAAGCTGAGAGAGCTGGTGGAGAGGGTTGGAGAGAGCGGGGACAAAAGAACGAACCGTGGTGTTTGCACACTTCACGTGTTAGCTCGACTTCAAAACAAATCTGGGCGGCTGACCCTTCCTGAGAAGCCATTGGCTGGCACCTTGCTCTGCTGCTCTTCATCTGATGAACTGTGGCTGCCCCGTAGCTCTTGTTCTCTTTGTCTTAATTAAAGAGATTTAGGGGACTGCCCTGCCCTCAAAGTGCACATTTTTACTCAGGGCTTTGACCATCACTGCCTCCGTTTCTCCTACTTTCTTCACCCTTGGCATCGAGACACCCACATGTGGACTTGGGAGGGTTTTTCTTAAGTGGAGGTAAAATCGACATCACCTAAAAGTATCCATCTTCAAGGGCGCAGCTCAGCGGCATTTGGTACATTCACCGTGTCGTGCAACCATCAGCTCTGTGTAATTCCAGAACATTGTCATCACCCCAAAAGAAACCCCATTCCCACAAAGCAGGAGCTCCTCATTACCCCTGCTCCTCAGCCGCTAGCAGCCACTAACCTACTTTCTGACTTTATGGGTTGACCCATTCTGGATCTTTCATCTAAATGGAATCATGTAGTATGTGACCTTTTGTGTCTGGCCTCTTTCACTGAGCAGCAAGTTTTTGGGGTACATCCACATTGTAGCATGCAGCAGAAATCCATTTCCTCCTTATGGCTGAATACTATTCCACTGTATGGATGTGCTGTGTTTACACTGTTTAGCCATTCATCCGTGGATGGAACCCGGGTAGTTTCTACCTCTGGGGTATTGTAAAGAATGCTTTATGAATATTCATGTACAAGTATTTATTTGAAGACCTGTCTTCAGTTCTTTTGGGTATACACCTAGAAATGGAATTGCTGGCTCGTATGGTAATTCTGCATTTAACTTTTTGAAGAGTTGATAATTTTTTAAGGCTCTCATTTCACAACCATTCTAATCAGCTACTAGGTCTTCCACCCAAGACGAGCCCGAAGTTGAGCTTGGGGCCACCTCCTGAGCTAATGTTGGCTCTCTGCCCAGGACTGAGAAGGCTGCAAACAGGCAGATAGCCCCATGGAGCCCTCTTTTGCTCCAGTACTAGGATAGTTAACTTGCACTCAAAATGACACTAGCCATTCAATCCCCTGAAAACCCTATAGGGCAGGCATTATTCTCCCAATTTTTTAAAACAAAGAAATGGAGATTCAGGAGAGATGACTCTCCTTGCCCAAGGATACACAGCTAAGAAGTAATGGGCCTTATTGGGTCTGAAGACCTATTGAAGTCATTTCACTAGATTTAAAATGCTGTCCGTTCCCTGTCTAAGAAAACAAAGCCCTTCAGAAAGAACTGTCCCCAGCTCAAGTAGAAAGGTGCCTTCCCTTTTTGGGAGAGTTTGATCCAAAGACAGACCGCAGGCAAAGGAAGATTTCCTTCAGCCCAGGTGACACAAGAAACAGGGATTTGCTTTTTCTGAAAGATCACTGGGTGGCCTGTGTTTTTGGGAATGAATCCTTCCCTAACAGTCTCTTGTCTAGAGTGTCCCCTGAAGGAGGAAATAGTTGCCTTTATCCCTCCTTCCAAGGGGCTATTCCTTTCAGAGAAGAAGGAAAAAGAAATCCTTCCTAGATGTGCTGAGTTCTCATGATACACAAACACAATTCTTCCAACAGCTCTGTGAGTTTGGTGGGGGCATTATTTTTATTCTGATGAGAAACTTGATATTCAGAGAAGTTAAGAAAGTTGCACAAAACATCCCAACCAATAGGTGGAAGAAGCTTAGATTCAAACCAAGAGCTTTTAGAATCTGAAGCCTATGGAACGTGCGTACTCTGCCAGGCCAATCCCAGATCAATCACCTCCTTTTACTGAGTGGCTAGGTACTTTGATACATGGTGTCATTCCAAAGGAACTTGAGGCTCAGGAATGTAATATCAAATAACTCACCCAAGCTCATATAGCCAATGCTAGCCAAAGACACCTATTGTGGGACCACCTGGTTCCTAAGTCCTCCTGATTACCATACTGCTCTGTTTGTCCAGGATAGTGCTGAGCTTCTCCCAGGATCTGGACCCAGGAGAAATGGCTGCCAAGAAATACTTCTTGGTTGCATCACAAACTTCCAACAATCTCATTGTACTCTGACTCGGGTCAACCATTTGCTTTGGACTTAGCTGAGTCCCACATTAGGATGGAGCTCTTGGAGGAAAATGGTTTCCAGAATAGCTTGTGGTTAAGGATTTTCCTACGATGAATTAGAAAGAAAAATATTTTGAAGGGAGGTTAGTTTGGCTCCTCAAGAGCTGAGATATAGCATCTCTGTGTTAGAACATGTGGGCAAGCAGATATGGAGAAGTATATGTATGTACAGCAGTTCCTTATCCACAAGGGATATGTTTCAAGACCCCCAGTGGATGCCTGAAACCATGGATAGTACTGAACCCTATACAAACTGTGTTTTCCTATACATAGATACCTATGATAAAATTTAATTTTTAAATTAGGCACAGTAAGAGATTCATAACAATAACAAATAGTAATATAGAACAATTATAGCAATACACTGTAATAGAAGTTACACGAATGCGGTCTCTCTCTCTCTCTCAAAATACTTTATTGTGTTGTACTCACCCTCCTTGTGATATGATAAGATGCCTCTGTGATGGAATGATGTGAGGTGAATGATGTAGGCGTTGTGATCTACGGTTAGGCCACCGTTGATCTTTTGATGATATGTCAGAAAGAAGACATATCATCTGCTTTCTGACTGCAGTTGAGCATGGGTCACTGAAACCATGCAAAGCGAAACTTCAGATAAGGCACGGGGTGGGGGGAACTTCTGTACAGGCTTAGGTGTGCATGTGCAGTAGTATATGCACAAATCATATGCACACAAATGTTTGTTTTCAAGAGTGAGTCTGTCTGTATGCATATGTGGAGATGAACTCATTTGAGTGTTTGTGCATGTGTATTTCTGAGCACTCACATAGAGGGTGGGCTGACTGCAGAGGGCATAGTGGAAGACAGCAGATGACAAGTCCCCACTATGACTGATTCTTAAAGAATCATCTCAGGCTCTTTTGGGGGTGAAGTGAGCCTCTGTGTGTCTATAGGGCTCTTCTGGCTGGATGCAAACAAGTTTCCTGGCACTGGTGACCCGGTTCCCTGGGAAGGTTACTCTATGCCTTGCTTGTCACCTAGAACCTCCAGCACCATCTCTGTGTGAAGTTCTGATCTGACCTTCCCAACAGCCCCAGAGGAGGGATCTCCAAGTTCAGGCTGGTAGGGTTTGTCTGCGAGCTCCTTAGCATGTAGAGTCCCTGTTACCACTTCCAGATTCTGACTCAGAAGTTTTGGGCTGGGGTCTGAGAATCTGCATTTTAACAAGGTCTTGGGTGGTTCAGATGCACATGACATGGACCACTCCTGGAGACGCTCTGGCTTGGAAGGCATGCAGGGATTGACTGGCATGCGTCCATCCTGAGCATCCATCTCCAAGAAGGTTCCTCTGACATGTGTTGTGATATTGCTGAAGGAGCTCACTGCCTCCAACCAACAGTGCCCTATTTTGAGTCTGATATTCATCCAATACTAAAATCAGATTCTATTTCCTCTTTTTACTGAGCAGCTCCAGACATATTATCGATCATCTACCTGTTTTGTGATAAATCCTCAATTGCTGGTAAGGAGCAAAGACCAAGCAAAGACCAAGAAAACATGTTTTGTAGATTATCAAGGATTTTTTTTTTCCTTGAAGTCCATAGAATCTACGGACTTTAAGCATGTTTTCAAAGTTAAAATTCCATTTTGCTAAATGCATACTTTAGTCTTTCAAGTAAGAATTCATAAACAACAGCAATGATCTTTTTATCCATCGGAAGTGACTTTTTCCACTTCCCAAATAGAATCCTACCTTGGCTAGACAGAAGGCTTTTTTTTTTTTTTCCTTCCAACCCTTTTAACCTCTCTAAATGGGTGAAGGTAGGCTGCCTTACAAAAACTATTTGGCAATCCATTTCTTCATCCCCATCAGCCATATTCTGATTTCATATGACATTGGAATGCAGTCTACAACCCCCAAAAAAGGTGTGTGTGGGAGGGGGATGGGAGAATTATTTGACAGTGTTACAAGGAGACAAGCTCGAAGCAAACATTTGACACTCCAGCCCTGGAATGCTGTAAAAATTTAATTAGGTGGATCCATTAGTCATGCCCACATGGAGGTTTCATACGGGACTTACAAAAATGCAGGCTACTGAGGGAAAGTTTTAGACCTTCCTGTAAATACCATTTCCCTCATTATTGGGAAATGTGGTCTCGGTGGGACCATTGAACCAGGCTTTGTATTTATAAAATATGGTTAGGACAAGAGTAACAGCATGGACTGAAGGGGTTTTCAAATCCAAATAAGGGATGACTTTTTTTTATAAGGGAGTTTATCCAGCCCAACTGCTTCTGAGTCAGTTAGGCTAGAGATGATTTTGGTGCCCACTGCCTTTCTTTACTTCCTGACTTGAAATTTTAGGTTTAAAGGTACCCAAGATGATGATGTATGGTAGACTTTAATGGGATGAGTTTGTGCCTTTTTTTTTCAAGTTGAAAAAATACATAGGGAACCTCCCTAGTTCCAAAATGGGGCATGGTTAATGGGGCGTTTCATTCAGAAAGCCAACTTTGAGATTTTAGGGCCTGGGATACTTATAGCTTGATTGGCAAGCAGGCATTTTCAATTTACAAACACTGTTATTTTGATTTTAAGACTCTTTAAAGTCTCTGATTGGTCACTGTGGTTGGAAGGAGGTAGATGAGGAAGATACTTAATACAATTAACCATATGGTGATATTTGAAAGACACTGAAAATTAACTCAAGACTCTTAGCTCTTCATCAGTTTGAATCATACGGGATTGCTCATGTTGGTCATGGGCACTGTTTCTTCAGCAACATTTCAAGTGATTCAGTCTAATAAGGTCTCATCATTCAACTGAAAATGAAGGAATTTTGTATGGTATAATATTATTGTTCTAGGGCCACAGTCCCCTAGAGATTGGCTGTGGACTAACTTTTCTGGCTTCCTCTGTATGTATTCATTCATTTATTTATGTTATTATTTCAACAAACATGTATGTCTAAGGGAAAGATCGAGACATAAAGTTTACTAAGACACAGTTCCTGCCCTCCAGGAGATCAGAATCTAATGGGAAGAGTTCAGTGACTTTTAAACAAGTAACCACAGTACAGGGTGATAATAATTACCACGTTACCGTATTGAGTGCCAAGGAACTTACACACATTAGTTCATGTATCTAAAAAGAAACCCAGCAAGACAGGATTTTAATTTTTTATAGATGAAGAAACTGAGACCCAGACAAGTTTAAGAGTGTTCTAGATACATGGTTAAGAAATGCCAGGGCTGACACTGGGAAAGCAGTATGGAGGTTCCTCAAAAAGTTAAAAATAGAGCTACCCTATGACCCAACAATTGCACTACTAGGTGTTTACTCAAAGGATACAAACGTAGTGATCCAAAGGGGTACCTGCACCCCAATGTTTGTAGCAGCAATGTCCATAATAGCCAAACTACGGAAAGAGCCCAGATGCCCATAAACAGATGAATGGATAAAGAAGATGTGGTATATATACACAATGGAATACTACTCAGCCATCAAAAAATGAAATCTTACCATTTGCAACGATGTGGATAGAACTAGAGGGTAGTATGCTAAGCAAAATAAGTCAATCAGAGAAAGACAATTATCATATGATTTCACTCATATGTGGAATTTAAGAAACAAAACAGAAGACCATAGGAGAAAGGAGGAAAAAAATAAAATAAGACAAAACCAGAAAGGGAGACAAACCATAAGAGACTCTGAACTATAGGAAACTGAGAATTGTTGGAGGGGTGGTGAGTGGGGGGACTGGGTAACTGGGTGATGGACATTAAGGAGGGCACATGATGTATCGAGCATTGGGTGTTATATGTAACTGATGAATCACTGAACTCTCCCTCTGAAACTAATAATACACTATATGTTAATTAATTGGATATAAATAAAATAAAATAAAATAAAATAAAATAAAATAAATGCCAGGGCTGAGATCTGAATCCAGGACAGTCGAACTCCATTAAGCCATATTGCCTCAGAGCCTCAGGTCAGGGTAATGAGTGAAGGAAGTGTTAGAACAAAGCAGTGCATGGAGAACTCTTGGAACAGAGTCAGCAAAATATAGGGGGCCTTTGAAGGATGAATAAGGAGTCTGCAAATTAGATGAAGAAAGCATTTGGTATCTCTCAAGGAAACCCAGCCACATTGTAACTAGTATTTTCTGGTCATTATTTCTTACAAATGAACCTTAGTTTGAGAGAAAGAATCCTATTTTATATAATGAAAGATACCATGTCCTTAAAAGTTCCTTGGCTTGGTGAATTTTTGTAGTCCTCTGTTTTTTCCCAAACCCATCACACATGTAAAGATTCCAGGCTCAGTTGAATTTGGGAACTTCTTAGGAATACGTGAGCAGAGAAAGGACATAACTCTGGGGAAACTGAGCTCTGATGGGTAGAAATTAGTGGGCAAGGTAGCAGGAATAACTAGAACGAACATAGAATGTCCATCGGTGAGAACTGCAGGTTTTCGGATGACATGTATATTCTGTTCATGTTTTGGATGTCCAGGAATCAGAAGAAATTAGACTTCGAGCCTTGTGAGATTTTCACATCATTGACCCCAGAGACCTTTGGTGTGAGATCAGTCACCATCTTGGTTGAAAGGTCTTTGTTCGAGAGAGAGAAGGAGAAGAACAGACTTTAACTTGTCTTAACCAAGTTTCATTCTTCCAAATTCTCTAGGAAGGTATAAATTTAGATTTATTCTTTAAACTCCCCATGCCTCATTCTGATTGCAGTGTGTCACCTAAACTCAGCTACAGGACAAGGCTTCTTAAAGTAGATTGGTCAAAAGCATAGCAAGAGTCACATGGTAGTTCTCATACTCAAGATCGGTATCTTAAATTGAGCTCCTCATCTATGAAATTCCAAGCAGTACCTTCATAGTAAAGAGAAGCTGGACCCTATTCAAAGGAAATTTTCATAATCCAGGACAAAATGGCCCATTGGTCTCTATCCTTAATGTCCATCTCTGGTGGACATCTGATATTTGTGTCCATCAAACACTTCCCTTTCCTCTGGGGATCCCACCTCCACCCCCATTCTTGGAAGTTTACTTGGGGCTGACTCCCTAGAGTCTGCGCTCCAGAGGTGAGGGCCCTGACCAAATATATTTCCATAGTACTGGATTCTGGGATGAACAACACAAAACTGAAACAAGCCAAGAAAGCTTCCAATCCAGGACTATTTAGAACTATTTGGAAAAAAAAAGAAGCTCATTCTGTAGGGAATGTTTACTGTAAGGATGATTTAAGACTGGAGTTTCCAGTGGCCATATTTCTACCTCAGGGGGATCCAAGCAAAGGATGAAGGCAACAGGAGTGAGTGAATTGGGGAGCAATAGGAACCAGTTCCTGGTGACATTATTGATAAACCTGGGTCCAGCCATGTCAGAAGTCCAACCATCACCACTGAATTTTTCAAAATGTAAGCCAATATGTTGTTTTGAGATGTTCTTAATCTAGGTTGCATTGAGTCTCCTGTCACTTATAAGCAAGAGTCCTGATACCATCTTTATTTACAACTCCCCAGGCTGTCTCCAGACAACTTAAAGCATGTTATGAAATACTGAAAATTTATAGAAAACTTAGAATTAGTTCATTTTAATTTAAAATAGGAATATATGAATGGTATACAAATACCATTAAACCCAAAACACAGTCACAGGGCAGAGAAACTGATTAAAATTAGGAATAGTTCACTGTGACTGATTCATGGCTCACAGAGCTGAGCCATCCAGGTTGGGAGCCCTGAGCCCCCTGGGGTGAAGGAGCACTTCGCCTCTGGCTCATTTGAATGGAATGGAAACGAGCTGCACATGCAAAGTGCACCCCGGATTTAGAACACGGTACAAGCGAAAGAATGTAAACTATCTCATTAAAAATGTTTACATCGATTACATGTCCAACTAAAAATGTGTTGGAAATACTAGGTTAAATCAAAAAGTATTACTAAAATTAACGTCACCTGTTTCTTTACTTTTTACATCATGGCTGCTAGACAATTTTAAAAATTATATGTATGGCTCACATTATATTTCTACTGGACTGTGCTGCACTAGAGCTGTAATTACTA
This sequence comes from Callorhinus ursinus, assembly GCF_003265705.2. Taxonomy (NCBI): domain Eukaryota; kingdom Metazoa; phylum Chordata; class Mammalia; order Carnivora; family Otariidae; genus Callorhinus; species Callorhinus ursinus. Next base: position 3,677,396 of record NW_027397108.1, read on the forward strand.
CAAGATTCCACTTTAGGTTGAACCCAAAGCTGTGTCCCTGACATTCTTACCCTGGTTTGCCTTATCTTGAACTAGTGTGGTTGACTGTGGGGAATCAGAATGAATCAAATCCATTCTTTACGGTACAGCCCCGCACTATCTGAAGCAGCCCCTGGATTCTTCCCATAACTCCTCTTTCCTAGGCCAAACATACTATGTTCTGCAATCGCTTTTCATAATCTAGTTTTCTCTGGACACCTTCCAGTTTCCCAAAGATCCCCTGAAAATACAGTGCTCAGCATTCTTCCTGTCATCCCAGCTATACTTGGAGCACTGAGGTTCTCACCTCCTCACAGTGGACACCCTGTTTCTATTACTTTGACCCCATTGCTATTAAGGTCTTTGGAAAGGAGGCTTCTACCAGTGGTTTTCAAAGGTTAATCCCCAGACCAGCAGCATTAGCATCGCCTGAGAACTAGTTTGAAATGCAAAATTCTCTGGCTCCACCCAGGACCCAAATCTTGAGTCACAAACTCTGGGGGTGGGGCCCAGAAATTTGTGCTTTAACAAGGCTCCCAGGGGATTCTCATGCACCAATGAATGCGAGATGTGCTGGTTTATACCCAACACCTTCTGAAATCTTCTGCCTTTTCCATTGTAATGGTTGGATTTTTTGAACCCAAATGCAGTTTGCATTTGTTCCTGGTGGTGCATCATAATATTGGCCCATGGATCTAACTTGTCTAGGCCTTCTAGAATATAGATTCTGTCATTTCTCCCCGCGTTGTGTCAACCGCACATTGAATAACACTGCCTTTCGTCTGTAAGCCAAGCTCTGATGTGAACCTTGCACTACACAGGCCTCAAATCAGGATCACATTTCCCTCCATGCCTAGGGGTATGCTGTCCCTCTGCCTCTGAAATATGTTTCCAAAGTCCATCTCCTTCAGCCACCAATGGGCTTTTCCTGCCTTGCTCCACCAAGGTTTGCAGCACTCTTACTTAGATATCACTTCTACCAAGAAAATGGGTTCAGAGCTGGTCATTGAAGCCTCCCGCACTGACAACCATTAGCGTTGGATGAATGACTCCTCTTCAGGAGCACTATGGGCATGGCTTTGCTCCCGGGGGCCATGTCTGGACACATTTTTGGTTGTCACAATGGGGTTGGGGCAGTGCTACTAGCATCCAGTGGGGTGAGACCAGGGATGCTGCTGAACATCCTAAAATGCACAGGGCAGGCCACTCAACAAAATACGATGTAGCTCCAAAGGTTGACAGTGCTGAGGTTGGTAAACCTGCCCTAGACTGTGAGTCCCATGTCCCTTTTGGTCACCCAATTTTATCTCCAGCCCCAACAGAATGAAGGGCCCACAGGAAGTGCTGTGTAAAGACTTGTCAAATGAAGAAGTGACATCTCCCCTCCTGGGAAGAAAGGAGAGAAAAGCCAGCCAAGGTTACCTGGAGGTTGATAACTCTCTGTTTCAGGAAATAACTTGCCTGGGGGCCAATATGGTTGAAGACATATGGAAATTGTTTTTAGTCGACAGACAAACTCACTTTCTAGTGAGCATACCCATTCCTACTTAATACATGGGCTTCTAAGGTGCTCAAAAACCCTAAAATATTTCCATGGTTCCAGGTTGCCTGAGCACTCTCCTTTTGCTATCTTATTACCTGACTCATGTGTTGAGTAATCTGGTATTTATTAGCTGTGTGAGCTTGGGCAGCTTAATCTCTGTAGGCCTTTAGTTTTCTCAAAATGGGTATAAAGATACCAACACTTCTGGAGCCTTGTGATGGAGCTATGGGGGTGAGGCCAGATGCTGTCTGCATGCACTGAGTAAGGAGTAAGCCCCTTGGCCTGTTTGTGACCACACAGCGATCATTTGGGGCCAGGAACAAGTAAGGTAGAGTCCTAATTTAATAGACGATGACTCTGAGGCACAATTGGCCCAACTGGCTGGATTTTAACCAGTTTTCCATCAGTGAAAATATCTTGCTGGTGTCTCTAATTGATCTTGACTGATGTAAAGAAAGAAATTTCTGTCATCGACAAAGATTTTCTGAAAGCTTCTCAAATATTAAAAAGGATGTTTTTCAAACCATCCAGCATGAGGATTCATGTTTTTGCCTCCATGGCTGGCCATTAACTTCCAGAGATCTCCAGTCAAGTGGGCTCACTGACTCAGGTTTAACGTGATGATATTTGAACCCTTGAAGGAAGCCGGCAAGCAGGGATGGGGAATTCCGCACTAGCACTGAGGCCTAAAGGCCTCACCTGGAACATTCCCTGGGTTGCAGTTCTCACCAAGCTCACTCTGTGCAGTCCACATCACCGCGGAGTCAGATGGAGGCTGCTCTCCTGCTCTGCTGGGAGAAAAGCCTTGGCTGACTGTCTCCCCGAGGGAGGCAAGGCCTGGGAGCCAGTGAGTCATTCTGTCTTGGCATAGAGTCCCCAGGGCTCTTGGGGGGAAACAAACAGACTTTGTTGAAAGGAAGCCCTCCTGCGGATGAATGGCCACTAGTCAGCTCTTTGGAGGAAGCCTTGTAACCTGCTCCTGCCCCTTCTTCCCCCTCTTGGCCTGGAGAAACCACAATGACTTGGGGGGAGGGGGTGGATGTTTGAAGGTCAGACCTTTGTTGTCAGCCTGGAACAAAGCTTCAGACCCTGGCTGGAGGGAAATTTCCTGGGCCCCTATAAGGGGCGCCTCTCACCATTGCTTGGGTAAATGAGAGTCAGGCTGGGCACCTAATTCCCAGAATCTCTTTTCATTTAGCTGAATGGGCCTCTCCTTAATATTGACAGTACTCTCACTTTGGGAGCTTACTTTTGTGACATTTCTTCACCTTTGGTGGAGGAATTTCTCTGCCAAACACACCCCTTTATTATATAATGTCATGGGGACTATTTTATTTCCTGGGCAGCAGTATTGAAAATTTCTTATGAACAGATACCCACTCTTAGGAGAGGAAGATTCAAAAAGGTCTGTTTGGGGAAAAGTGACAGAACCTATCTTCTTGGGCCTGAATGTGAGCAGGCCGAGGGAGACGCGGACAGACTCGTGTGTCACTCCAGAGAGGAGAGGGAAGGAGCAGGGGCTGGAGGAGTGTGGGCCTGATGCTGGGGGGGCGTCTGAAGACGGGCCGTATACCCCAGTGACACATCTCTTCCTGTGACCATCAGACTTTCGGTCAAGCCCCTGCTTCCGATGAGTGGATTTATTTCAGAAATCCCCTTAAAATATGGGCTTCTTGTTCAGGGTGATGAGGGTGGAACCTGAAGCCACATGAGCTCAGAAGCTGGCAGAAATCTGAAGAGATAACTGTTGGGGGGAATTCACAGTAATTGTGGGGGCAAACTCTGGGTTTTTGAAAATCTGTAGAATTAGGGTTTGGACTAATTTTAACTAAATCTGCTAGGAATGGGGGCCATAGATAACATCCGAGTTGCACTGTCAACGTCCCTGGGCTAACCTGCACCGATGCTGACATTTCTCTCGTTCTCTCACAAAGAGGAGGGGGTCAGGCTCCATCTGCTGAGGCTCGCTCCGATGGAGAGCATGAAATGGTCTCCGAGGAGGAGGCCATGCACCCAATATGAGGCGTGACCCTCTTTATTAGCTCCTTGGAGCAGGGCAAGTGAACTGGGACAGTGTGGTAGGTGCATGGTAAGCCTTCTACCCATTAACCCAGATGGAGGTCACAGCCCTATCCTGGTTGCTGCCAGCAAACAACAACTTGTCAAAACTTCAGGCGAAACACAAGGTTCCAGCTCATTGGAACCCAATTCCTAGATGAGTGCAGGCAGAAGAGGAAGCTGTGCTTGACTAGCCCCAGATAGGCCAAGCAGATGTTGTGCAGGACTCCTCTCTGCAAAGCTCGAGCGTTGGCGGGGCTCATCACCCAAACAGGGCCCCGGGGAGAGCAGCTGATGAGGGCCCCCCAGTGCTGGGAGCCACCGAGCACTTGGCTCTGCCCCCTCCCCCAGGGTGGCCTGGCCCCCTGCCAGCTCAGTTTGGAAAGGAGGCTGGGCAGTGAGTCGTACATGGGGAACTCTTGCAAAAGACCCGGCAAAGCTCTTGGACGACATCCAGCTGTCGCAGGCTACGGAGACTGGAGTGGGGTTGGGCTGGTAGGGAGACAGAAGCGGGGTGCTCAGGGAACACTAAGGCGCTCATTGTCCCCACTGCCCTCAGCCACAGGGAGGGAGGTGGACATAAACTGTGAAATCCAAAGCAGGTCTCCGAGCTGTTCTGCCTGCTGTGGCTGGGAGAGTAATCACAGGCTCCCTCAGGCCAGACAATTGCCTGCCTTGGAACCCAGGCACATTCCAGAAAGAAATGAGGGATCTGTGTATGCGTGGTCAATGGGTGTGCACGTGTGTGTGTTTGAATGGTGTGAGTACTTGTTCTGTAGGGATGTGTGTCCGAGTGAGGACATACTAGTGAATGTGTGGGGAGCCATGCAGGGTCCGTTCCTACATGTACACATGGGTAGTGTGAGTGTGTGTTTTCTTCAGGAGCCTGTGCTTAGTGCTGTGGGTGTGTGCTGCCTGACCATATGTGTGACTGTCTGTGCATGGCCAGTGAGTACATGTGTGTTAACACACTTCCATGTATGTCTGTGCATGTGGGTGCACGCTTGACCACATGGTCAGTGATGCACTTGAGTACATGTCCTCTGTGCACGCAGGTTCGTGGACTATGGTGTGTATGCATAATAGGGTATAGGCCCTAGGTGCATGTGTCATTCTAGTAGGTAAATTGTGTGTGCATCCAATGGGTGTGCATGTCCCACGTGTATGTGATTTTTGGGAAAAACTACTGTACGTGTGCGTGGTGTGTGTGTCAATTGTGTGGATGGGTGAGAGACAAAAAGCATAGAATTGGAGACAGTATGTCTATGCTAAACATTTGTGGCAGATCCAGCCTGTCAGCAGCCATCTTTAGATAATGAAGCCCCTTCATAGGGCACATGGGGTCTGCCCCCTGCAGCCGGCACACGCCTCCTCCTTTCTAGCCACATTGCCTGCCCTGCCTGGTGCCCCCATGACTCCCTTTGCTCCACTCCCATAAACCTGCTTCCAGCTCCATGCCCTCAGGCCTCTGCTCATGCTGATCCCTCTCCTGGAACGCCCCCTCCCCTTCTCCCATCTTTCTGACACTTACTCATTGTTTCAGGTACAGTTAGTTCAAGTGTTAACACATCTATGAAGGCTCCTTGAGGTTGAAACTGAGCATTTCCTACTCTGTCTCCCAATAACAAATGCAAACACATTTCCCCCAAGCACCTGTAACGTTCGAGGTACTCGTTTGTCTACATGTCTGCGTTCCTGTCCAAGATGGTAACTGCTAGGGCAAGGGAGACCACAGTGGCTTTTGCTCTCTGAGAATTAGGGCATCCCAGGCCTTCTGGTGGGCACACTCTCATTCATACAGCAAGCCTGTCAGGCAGGAGACTTTATCCTCCCTCTAGAGGTGGGGGGTCACTGAGGCTCCCTAGGAGACTTCTAGAACTCTTAAGGAGCTGTGCAAGAAATGAAACTGATGTCTGACTCTAGGACCCAGGTATTACATTGTTATGCCATTCCTATTGTGGAACTTATTCTTCTGATTGATTGATTGATTCCAGAAATATTTATTGAGTGGTTGCAATAGACCAGTTGCTGTTCTAAGCTCTTAGACTACAACAGCAAATTGCCTCCTGGAGCTTGAATTCTAGTTCTGGTCCCCCTCAGGAGGGTGGGATGGGTGGTATGTGTGTGCACATGCATGTATGCATGTAAAGGTGTATTCTGTCTTTGAGCAGGAGTGTCCCAGGATCCAAGGTTATCTCAGAAGGATATCCCCTGAAAGATCAGTTGTGCAACTGCTGAGTGGACAGGATGAGATACAGATCCTCAGAAGAGGAACTAAAATAGGCAGATGCCCCCAAAGATGCCCATATCCTACTGCCCAGAGCCTGTGAGTGGGTCAGGTTTCAAGGGAAAGAGGAATTCGGGTTGCACATGGAATTCAGGTTGCCAAGCAGCTGATTTTAAGATAGGGAGATTATCTTGGATTATAAGGGTGGGGTCAGCGAAATCACATGTGCTCTTAAAAGTGCAAGGGAAAGCAAAAGACGAAGGAGTTGGGGTGATGGGTGCGGGAAGAACAGGACTCGCCACTGCTGACTTTGAAAGTGGAGGAAGGGGCCAGGAGCCAAAGCATGTGGGCAACTTTGAGAAGCCAGAAAAGACAAGGAAACAGATCCTCCCCAGAGGCTTCCCTCTGGAGCCTCCAGAAGGAAGACAGCCCTGCCTACACCTTGATTGCTGCCCAGTGAGACCCATGTTGGAATTCTGACCTCCAGAACCATAAGAGGATGAATGTGTTTTGTTTTAAGGTTGCTCGAGGCCAAGTGTTAAAAAAGACAGCCGCAAGAAATAGATACAGGACCAAGGTCTCAGGACAGGAGAACTGGTTCTTGCATAAAAATGGGATCTGGATGGAAGCTTCTTGAGCTAAAAGCATAATAAAGGTGAAGGATGTTGAATGAGAAGCATCAATGAGCAAGTTCCAACTGTAAAGAGGTTGGTGGCCACAGAGCATGCACACCGAGTGTCTGGTTGGCCTTGACTTTTATGCAGTGACAGATGCATTTTACTAAGCTATGGACAAGTACTTAAAGGAACAGCATAGGCTGTTATTCCTGCTGCGAATTTAGGATAAAAATGAGATCCACTGGGGCGCCTGCGTGGCTCAGTCGTTGGGCGTCTGCCTTCGGCTCAGGTCATGGTCCCAGGGTCCTGGGATCGAGCCCCATATCGGGCTCCCTGCTCAGTCGGGAGTCTGCTTCTCCCTCTCCCACTCCCCCTGCTTGTGTTCCCTCTCTCGCTGTGTCTCTCTCTGTCAAATAAATAAATAAACTCTTAAAAAAAAAAAATGAGATCCACCAGGGAATAAGGAAACAGTTCCTATGACAATGTGAGCTCAACCCCAAACTAAAGCTCCTAGAAGCTCTGCAAGCAAGGCTCTGATGATAGTGAGCCTCAGGCCTTGTCCCAGAAGAAGGTCCTTCTGACTCCAGACAGAGTGGCTTCACTTGGACAGCGTCCCCGCTCTCCAAAAGCCCGAGGGTACCCATGGCCATCGGCATCAGCAGCATCAATAGCAATAAAGTGAATAATTGTATATTTCCCACTATGCTCATTGTTGGGGGCTGAGAGAAAGGTCCCCAAATAGGGCTGCTCTATGGAAGCTCATGAGGGAAAACTGGACCGAAGCTGAGCAATGACTGGGGGGGGCTCTATTACTGCAATTAGCTCACTGTATAAACAGCACTTACGGGCTCTAGCAGGGAGTTTGTGGTAATCCCTCTGAAATAGACAACTATTTTATGCAGGGAGGAGTGAGGGGAACTATTTCCAAGTCAATTTAATAGTCTAGTCTGCAAACAGTCCTCTTCCTCCTTGTTCACGCTCCCCCCTTCTCTCCCCTCCTTGGCTCGGAGCCGCGTCCCCTCCTCACAGCTGCGCTCACTTGAATGGTAAATCAAGCACCCGAAAACCTGGCATGTGGAAATCTTTCAGCATTGCTTGGACTGTCTTTATGCCATGGTGGGATTTTGCTGGATTTCTCCTTTCTCCCTCACAGACAATCAGAACACCACTTGTCCCTCCTCTGCTACTCTCTGTCTTGCACACACGAGAGGTGAGGTTTTGCTGCAGGGGAAGGTCTTTCTGCAAGGAGGGAAGAGGCCCCAGGAGAGTCTAAGTGAGACCTCCCCGATTTTTCTCATGCTTCTGAGGGTCTGCCAGGTTGCGTGTTTGCGTGCAGCTCCTGAATCTCTTTCTTTCAGGAAACCTGGTTGAAGGTAACGATTTTGTCATTCAACTGGACTCTGGGTAAAGCCATTCTGCTCAGAGCCAGCAAAATTCCAATTACCAGCCTTTAGAAACAGAACTATTTTATGCCTCTTCTAGCGACCTATCCTTCCTCTCTCTCTCTCTCTCTGCCACCCTCCCTTCCTCCGTCCCTCTTGCTTTCTCTTTTCTGTTTTGGCCCTTTGGGCAGAAATGACCAAATATTGTCATGAAGATGTGTTAACCGAGTTAAAAAATATATATATATATATATGTGTATATATGACCTTAACAATATGAATAGAGCAGGAGCATGATTTCCCTCCTCTCTTCCCCATCTCTCTGTCTACGTAATTTGGGGTTATACATGTTTTCTTTACAAAGATTTCGAAACACTGAAAATGAATGCCTGAATTTGGACCCATTGTTAGCGACTCAAAGGACTTTTTTCTGGAGCACCAATATGCCCCATAGAGGGTGGTAAAGATAGCCATTGTTGTGACACAGATGTCTCCTGGGGGGCACGGTGGCCCCTGGTTGAGAACCGCCCTCTTCACGGAATGAATTTTTGTAGCAATTCAACAAGTTCAAGGCTTCACTTCAGGGAGGTGAATTGTCTTGCCTGGGACCACCCAGGTCTTAAGAGCTTGGGTTTAAATTCATATCTCAGGCTCTTTCCACAGCTGTGCCGCTGTCCCACAGATTGTTTCAGAAAATTCCATGTGGCCCGAGTGGGGGCGGTCCATCCTGGGTTCCGTCTAATGGACACAGCACAGTAGAGCTTCCTTTCTTATTGTACAGAGGGCTTCTAGATCGGGCTGCAACAAGAACAACACAGTCTCTGTTACGAAGAAACCCACAGTTTGAAGGAAAAAAAAAAAAAAGCAGGGACACATCTGATTCATCAGGATGACTCATACCTGGGATCACTTCGCCTCTTCTCGGCTTCCCATGGCCTGTCACAGCTTGTGAAGGACCATGGGGACTTGAAAAAAAGCAAACTCCCTCTTGCATGCTGGGGACGGATCCACCCGTCTGGGTGCAGAGAGAACTCAGGGCAGCCATCAAGATAGCTTTATCAGGGATGGGGAATCAAATTACAGAGAATCCAGTGTGCCATGCTTGGAAGGTCCTCAGAGAAGTTTCCAAACCCGTCCTGGCCAGCTCCGTGTGCCTCTCCACGAACAGCTCACCAACTTGGGAGCAGTGGCCAGCTACTATGTACAGAGGAAGGCATTCAATAAATTCTTAGCAAGACCAGGGCTCGGGGGAAATGGATCTTCAGGTGCAGATATGGGTAGTAATTATCCTGGTGAGCGCGCCAAGCTTCGGAGTCCATCCCTTTACATATAAGCCCATGTCGCCACTGTGATTACATCAAGCCTCTGGGAAACCATGTGCGCGGCCCTCTATTATCTGTTGATAGATTACTTTGTAATCACACTCATGTCGTTTTCTTGAGGACAAGAGGGTGTAATCTTCCAGCTTCGTAGGTCTCACATTTCTCGGTGAACAGTTAATCCCCATCCGGCTTGCTGAGTGACTGGGCTGACAGAGGAGCCGGTGAATTTCCACCAACCCCATTAGGGGTCTTTGTGCCCCTCCAGCAGACAGTTGCCCAAATTCCACCCATTAAAAAAAAAAGAATGGGCTAATTAAGCCTGCCAGCCTAATTTTGTGCTTTCTAATTTTGCCCTTTTAAATGCATCATAATTATCAGATGCAAAATACATTTTCAAATGCAGAGCCACTGACGGGTGTATTTTTAAATGTGCAGGGCTAAGACGGGAGTTAGCAAAGAAGCAAGCAATATTTTTAACTTGCATTGGGGCAGGAAAAGGCCAATGCCGCACTGATTCCTGCCAGTGTATTTGGGATGAAAACAGCATTTATCCCATGTGTTACCGAAATGGATGTTTTTATGTTGTTGTCCCCGGCAATGCTGCTGGGTGACATGTCCTTTGGGGTGCACTTGGACAAGTGGGGGTTGCGGTCACAGCCCTGGGATTCTTGGCTTCACTTTAGGGCATGGGGTACACGCCTTCTCAGAGGCTACAATAAGTCAGGGTTGGTACAGGCATGAACTTGGAAGAGTTCGTTGTGATGCAAGCCCCTTCTTCCTGTTATTATTTTAAAAGTTTTCAGTTGCTTTTCTTTGTTATTGACAAAGGCATGTACCTACAACCTTTGGCTACTGGAGCTTTTGGACAGAAATATTTTTCCTTCTCCCCAAACTACCCGAAGAGGCACTATATAATTCTATTCGAAATGAATGTCGAAAACAGAAAGGGTCATAAATAACTCTGTATTGTATTACATTTAAAAGATATGGGTATTCTACTCAGTGTATGGAACCCATATAAACTGCATAATATAAACCAGGGTAACATAATGCATTTCAGTGGGCCTAGCATAAAAAAGCAGCAAAGAGCACATTGGCTTGGGACTCAGTGCCATGGAGTTGTTCCCTCTTTGAGTCTAAACTCCCCCATTTCGTGACGCCCTTCCTTTTACAGATGCGGAAACTGAGGCCCAGCACAGGAGAGGGCATGCCCAAGTTCGCATGGCATGTACGGGACAAGCAGGGTGGGAACAATGTGCTCCCGGATCTTTTCCCATTCCCCTTCAGGACAGAGAGTGTCACAACTTCACTGTTCCCTGGATCCTGTGGTATGTTCCCAGGGTGGGCTGGCATCTTATGACAGTATCGTGGACTATAAGAATGGCATCCTCCCACAAGGCTCTGTCAACAGGGCTCCGGACACTACTGGGCTCCATCTGGAAGTCCCTTCTAATTAGGCATGATAAAATTGATTACGTCAATGTCCACAACAGCATTATTCATAATTACCAAAAGTTTTAAACAACTGACGTGTCAATCAATTGGTGAACAGGTAAACACATTTGTGCTGTATCTACACAGTGGAGCATTAGTCTGCCACAGGAAAGACTGAAGTTCTGATATGTGTGACAACATAGAAGCAGCCTTGAAAGCATGCTAAGTGAAGGAAGCCAGACACAAAAAGTCATATTTTGGCTGATTCCAGTTATATAAAATGTCCTGAATAGGCAAATTCATAGAAAAAAGAAGCATATTAGTGCCAGGTCTGGAGGTAGGGAAATGAGGAGTTACTGTTTGTAAGTACGGAATTTCTTTTGGGGGATGATGAAAATCTTCTGAAATTAGTTAGTTGTTATAGTGTCTCAACCTCGTGAATACACTAAACACCACGAATTGTATATTTTTAAGAGTGAATTTTATGATATGTGAATTGTTTCTATTATTTATTTTTATTATTATGTTTCTGTATTTCCCACAGAAATGGACACCAAATGTTAGTCTCAATACTGATTTAGTGGTTTCTTTTTTTTTTTATTATGTTATGTTATTTACCATACATTACATCATTAGTTTTTGATGTAGTGTCCCATGATTCATTGTTTGCGTATAACACCCAGTGCTCCATGCAGTACGTGCCCTCCTTAATACCCATCACCAGGCTAACCCATCCCCCCAACCCCTCCCCTCTAGAACCCTCAGTTTGTTTCTCAGAGCCCATAGTCTCTCATGGTTCATCCTCCCCTCCGATCCCCCCTCTTCATTTTTCCCTTCCTACTATCTCTTTTTTTTTTTCTAACATATAATGTATTATTTGTTTCAGGGGTACAGGTCTGTGATTCATCAGTCTTACACAATTCACAGCGCTCACCATAGCACATACCCTCCCCAGTGTCTATCACCCAGCCACCCCATCCCTCCCACCCCCCACCACTCCAGCAACCCTCAGTTTGTTTCCTGAGATTAAGAATTCCTCATATCAGTGAGTAATCATCAAGACAGTATGGTACTGGCACAAAAACAGACACATAGAACAACGGAACAGAATAGAGAGCCCAGAAATGGACCCTCAACTCTATGGTCAACTAATCTTTGATAAAGCAGGAAAGAATGTCCAATAAAAAAAGACAACAAATGGTGTTGGGAAAATTGGACAGCCACATGCAGAAGAATGAAACTGGACCATTTCCTTACACCACACACAAAAATAGACTCAAAATGGTTGAAAGACCTAAATGTGAGACAGGAGTCCATCAAAATCCTAAAGAACACAGGCAGCAACCTCTTCGACCTCAGCTGCAGCAACTTCTTCCTAGAAACATCGCCAAAGGCAAGGGAAGCAAGGGCAAAAATGAACTATTGGGACTTCATCAAGATAAAAAGCTTTTTTTAAAAATTTTTTTAAAGATTTTATTTATTTATTTGAGAGAGAGAATGAGAGATAGCACAAGAGGGAAGAGGGTCAGAGGGAGAAGCAGACTCCCCGCCGAGCAGGGAGCCCGATGTGGGACTCGATCCTGGGACTCCAGGATCATGACCTGAGCCGAAGGCAGTCGCTTAACCAACTGAGCCACCCAGGTGCCCAAGATAAAAAGCTTTTGCACAGCAAAAGAAACAGTCAACAAAACCAAAAGACAACTGACAGAATGGGAGAAGATATTTGCAAATGACATATCAGATAATGGGCTAGTATCCAAAATCTATAAAGAACTTATCAAACTCAACACCCAAAGAACAAATGATCCAATCAAGAAATGGGGCAGAAGACATGAACAGACATTTTTCCAAAGAAGACATCCAAATGGCCAACAGACACATGAAAAAGTGCTCAACATCACTCGGCATCAGAGAAATCCAAATGATTTAGTGGTTTCTGAGGTCCTTTGTGAGCACTGACCACGGGTCCACCGGCAGGGGATGAGGGTCCACTTAAGGTAAGAGCTCCAAAGAGTAGAGATAATCACCCAGGCTCGAGAAAGGCACCGGTCGTGTTGAGGTCACAAAGACCAATGTGAGAAATCCAATCAGAGCAGAAATGCATTGCCCCTGAAGCTAGATGACCTGGATTCAAATCCTGGCTAAGACACCCAGAGCTATGTGACCCTAGACAGATTACTTAAACCTTTTGTGCTTGGATTACCTCATCTATAAACTGAAGACACTGATAGCACCTGCCCTAAGGAATTCTTATAGGGATTAAAAAATTGTTATTTGTAAAGGGCTCAAATAGGATCCTGCACTATGTAAGACTAGATTTGCCTTTACGAAGATAATTTTGCAACTGTATTAATTTCCTTTTGCCACTTTAATGATTTACCACAAACTTAGTAGCTTAAAAAACAACATACATTTGTTACCTTGAAGATCTGGAGGTCAGAAGTTCCAGAAGTTCTGGAAGTTTGAAATGGGTCTATGGGGCTAAAGTCAAGGTGTCCGCAGGGCTGTATTCTGGAGGCCCTCAAGAAGAATCTGTCCCTTCCCTCCTCCAGCTTCTAGAGGCTGCCTGCATTCCTTCGCTTGTTGCTCTGTGTCATTCTGACCTCTGCGCCTCCTTTGTCACATCTGACTCTGACCTCCCTCTGGCCTCCCTCTGATAAAGACCCTTGTGATTACATTGGATCAACACAGATAATCCAGAACAACTTACATCTGCTGTGTAAGATGACATAGTCACAGGTTCTGGGTTTAGGATGTGGACCTCATTGGAGGGGGCATCTGTCTGCCAAAAGAATATATTAATTTACTGTACAGATGGTTAGAACTACGTATACTTCGGCAGGTGATTAGGGAATATTGGAGACACTCTGAGATCCCTATTTAATTTGAATATACCAGTGGGTCAGGGATCAGAGGGAAGCTGGTCTGACACCCGAAGGCTTACACCCCATCATTCTAGTCGCCCTCACATCAGTGCAGGGATGAGGGAGGCATTGGTCCTCGTGCAGGCCCCTTGTGACCAAGGGTCCTGGTGCTCTCTGTTCCCTTTGCCTAAACATAGTTCATCACGAGTTTCCTTTACCTGTTGGCCCACATGACACCTTCTCACGCTCACCCTGACCATCTTATTTAAAATCACAACCCATATGATCTCACTCCATATGTGGAATTTAAAAAACAAACAAAAAAAATGAGCAATGGGGGTAAAAAAAAAAAGAGAGAGAGAGACATACACACAAACTAAAAAACAGACTCTTAACTCTAGAAAACAAACAGATGGTTACCAGTGGTGGAGGGGAGAATGGAGGCAGGGAATGGGTGCTGGGGATTAAGGGGGTCACTTGTCGAGAAATGAGCACTGGGTGATGTATGGAAGTGTTGAATCATTATATTGCACACCTGAAACTAATGTAACAGTATGTTAACTATACTGGAATTAAAATTAAAAAATTAAAAAAATAATAAAAATAAAAATACCTTGGAAGAATAAAAAAAAAATCGCAACTCACTCTAACGCAGCCTTCTACGGTTTTCCCCCCATGATCCCTGCCTTCTTGCATTCAAACCTTTGTGTAATTCTCTCTCCCTCAAGGATGGGCTGGGCCTAGATTTTAATGAACAGAATATAACAACAGTGACTGGCTGTCACTTAGGAGATTACAAAAGACCACAATTTCCATCTGTCACTCTCTCTCTCTCTTGCTCTTTCATTCACTTGATCTAATGAAGCCAGCTGCCATGTAGTGAGCTGTCCTATGGAGAGGCCCACATGGCAAGGAACTGAGGGTGGCTTCTGGCCAACAACCCACAAGGAACTGAGTCCCACCAACAGCCATGTAAGTGAGCTTGGAAGTGGCTCCTGCCCTAGCTGTGTGTTGGGATGACTACAGCCCCAGGTGACATCTTGATTATAGCCTTCTGAGAGGTCCCAAAGTAGAGGACCCAGTAATGCCATGTTGGATTCCTGAGAAACTGTCATAAATATTGTTTGGAGTCAGAATATTTAGGGGTGATTTTTTTGCAATAAGAAATAACTAATGTAATAGCCTAATACCAACTGGAGTCCAGCACACACTGTACTAGATATATTTTGCATGTAAACTTATTTGATCATTTAAGACTGGTACTATTATTCTTCCATTTTAAAGATGGGGAAGCTGAGGCTCTGTAAGACTATGGCTCGACCAGCATCGCAGATCTAGTAAGCAGAAGAGCCAGGATTCAGCCCAAACATGGTGGGAGTGACTTACATTGTTTGGGATGAGCTGCATGGACAAAGTTCAGCCCCAACTTGGGAAATAGTGCAACTTCTTGTGGATTAATGTGGGAACCAGAGTATTTGGCTGAAGCCCCCATATGGAGAACTCTCCCCTTGGGGCTGCCCAGAGCCTCCTCTCATAAGAAACTCTCCCTGGGCTAGTGATGTGTCCATGAAAGAACTAGACAAGGAAGACTGGGTTTTCTGGGCATTTCCCTTGGATGCTTACATCAGGCCTTCAATGTACCCATCAAGGGTTAGGAAGGGGTGCTTCAGACTCCCATCTTCTCTCCCCAAAGCCATCTAGAGGGTGAGTGGGAAAGTCTACCCTAATTTAGGGGTCTACAGGAGGTGTGCTTTTCTCAGAAGAGATCTATAAGAGCCCCTGGAAGCAAGCTAAAGAGGAAGAGAACCAAGGGAGATCTCTTCTGCCTAAATTTATGCAAATCAGCGGTGTGTTCTCTAAACATGACTATTTATCTGTTTCCTTTTGCAGCTGATTGAGTGATTGGAAGAAAGCACTGAAGTTGTGACCCCCATCTGAACTCTGCCCCTCTGAACCCATTTGCTTTTCCAAAACCTTGATACCTTGATACCTTGACCCCACCACCATTTTCCAATGGAGAAGCCTGCAGGCCCCAGTCTACTTGGCTCCTTGGCCGGTCATGAGAATACCCTCCCACCCTCTTCCAAGACTCCTACTACTCCTTCCAAGGCACTGAAACTGACTTCCATTCACTAACTGAGACATTCTTGGAGGTAAAAAGCAGAGGCCACACTCCTTAATCCTCTGGAAAATGAAGCACATTGCTAATCATGTTGGTATTCATCTCCACAGAATCAGGGTATTAACATCTGCAAGGTTTGGGTGAACACCAAGTCCAACATTTTCATGTTGCAGAAAAGAAACTGAGGCCAGACAAAGGAAAGGATCTGCTTAAGATGACCTAGTTGGCTGCTCAAAGGGCATATCTTGAGGGCTGCAGACATATAAGGGATTGGGACATCCTGGTACAAAGCTCAGAAGGCTCACTCCACCAAGTCAGAGATTGTACAGCAGCTAAAAGGGATTCTTACATTCTCAGGCACTTTATAAATGTTATCTCCATCTTCACAAAAAAGTGTAAGGCCACAGTGGTTTATTCTTTTCTTTTCTTTTTTTTTTAAGAAGTCACTGACCTACTTAAAGAATCTGATAAAATATAAAATTCTTTCCTTCATAAAATATATATATATATATATAAATACCAAAAAGTTATATTCAGTTTTTTTAAAGATTTATTTATCTACTTTAGAGAGAGAGTGGGGGGGCGGGGTGCAGAGGGAGAGTCTCAAGCAGACTCTGCGGTGAGCATGGAGCCTGATGCACGGCCTGGTCCCATGACCCTGAGATCATGACCCAAGCCAAAACCAAGAGTCAGACACTTAACTGAATGGGCTACCCAGGCACCCCCCAAAATTATATTTAGTTTTAAAGGCTCTTTAAGGGTCTATGGACTCCAGGCTAAAAGCACCTGCTTTTGAGTTAAGTATTATTATTTTCCCCATATAGGAAATGAGCAAACTGAGGCTCAGAGAAGTTATGTGCTACACCCATGCACAGCATGGCAATTTATGCCCTTAAATATAGATTGGCTGAGCTCCAAAGCTCAAGTTGGTTCCTTCCCCCAGAATACACTGAGATGAAATACCATGGATTCCAGAAAACAAGTGTTCGCTCATTCTTTACCCAATCAATATGTTTTTTTAAAGCATCTACTAAGTGCCTGGCATTGGAATAAGAAATGGCGCCTTGGAGGTTACAAAAAGGTTTGCATAGCTGGCTTTCTTCTCCCCAAGAGAAAAACCTTCAACTGAGAACTAACGGCCAGCCGTCCCATGATGTGCTCTTTTGGTAAAAGTGGACATACAGAGGTCCTCAGTGAAGGAGAGGGGGTGGATGCCCTACAGAAGGCTTTACTGGCTGAACTAAGAAGCAGCTGAGGAACAAAATCAGCCAGCAACCAAATACATTCCATCAAAGTTGATATGCAATGTGTCCAGATCCTACAGGGAGCATTCCATCCTGTTACTTTTATGATGAAGAAGTTAGGTTTCAGCTCAGAGTAATGCTATGGTTTATTAGGCTCCTTCTCCTGCCTTCTTTAGAGGTGCTGGGGCTGGAAACCACATGTCACCTGGTTGACCCTTTCCACCACTGTCATGGGGATCTAAATGATGTCTGGTTAAAGGAAAGGGAAAAGAGTTAGCAGTGGCAATGGAGGTTACCAGGAGGAGCCTCAGTCTGATGAGTGAAAGAGACAGTTTACCTATCTACCTATTTATTTATTTATTTTTAAAGATTTATTTATTTATTTGAGAGAGAGAGAGAGTGAGCAGGGGGAGGGGCAGATGGAGAGGGAGAGAGAGAGAGAGGAACAGACTCCCCATTGAGCGTGGGGCTCCATCCCACGACCCTGAAGTCATGACCTGAACTGAAATCAGGAGTTGGACACTCAACCGACTGAGCCACCCAGGCCCTGAAAGAGACAGTTTAGAACAGAGCAAGTCAGGTGGCCTGGTTTGTATAGGTGATAGCGGATAATTCTCCTCACTTCAGCTTTTGTTTGACTCAGTGACCTTTCCCCAGTCTCTGCAGCAGCTTGAGTTTCTCCTCTGTCTGGTTCTGGGATACTTCTCCTGATTTATGGCTACTAGGGTTTCCTCTACCTGTCTTCTAAGCTGCTGAATCTCTTTTAGAGACTCTCCAGTAGTCTAAAGATGACCTGAAAACCAGAGTTCCTGTATCCGGAGATAATGCAATTTTAGTTCCTTCTAGCTAGCCTAGCTCTGCACTGGTCTCCTTGGGGTTGATGCTTAGGAAATCATCTCCCTTGGAGAAGTACCATCAGAAGGGGTGGTGGAGGGGCACGGGGCAGGGTGTGGGGGTGCAGAAGGGCATACGAGGCTGACTGAGGTCCAGTGGCCAATTAATTGATGATATTAAACCAAGTAGAGTTCCTGGTAGAAATACTTCTCAGCATTCCCCTTGGCTTTGGTTACTCAGAGAGGCTCCTAACCCTCCTGTATATTAAGGGCCTTGAATTCTAGTCCTGCCTTGGCCCCCAAGTCTGTGTGATTTTGAACAGGTCACTTCTCCTTTTCTCCTCCCAGTTTCTCCATCTACACCATGGGTAGGAGCACATGATTCTTCCCAGTCTTTTTGCCCTCCAATCCTAGACTTTTCTTTGTTTGAGATTTGAGAAAACATCCAAAATGATTTTCTTAAATTGAAGTATAATTTACATACAGTGAAATGCTCTTCACTGTGCTGTTGACTCAGTTTTGACAGACATATATACTTGTGTAACCTCACTGCCCCCAACCAGAACACAGAATGTTTCCATCCCCACAAGAAGTTCCTTTGTGCCATTTTCCAGTCAATTCTCTACCTCAGAGGCAACGGCTGATCTGATTTCTATCACTGTAGGTTAGTTTTGCATATTCTAGAATTTCATATAAATGGAATTGTACAGTATGTACTTTAGTGTCTGACTTCCTTCACTCAGCACATTATTTTTGAGATTCACCCACATTGCTGTGTGTACGTAGTTATCCCCGCCCCCCTTTCTTCTTTTTTTGGCTGAGTAATATTCTATTAGATGAATATATTACAGTTTGTTAATCCATGTTCCAATTGGTGGACACTTGGTCTTTTTCCAGCATTTGGCTGTTATGAGTAAAGCTGCTATCAATGTTCATACATGAGGCTTTTTGTGGATTTATGTTTTCATTTCTCTTGGATAAATATCTAGGAGTAGAATTGCTGTGTCATTAGGTGGATGTGCACTTAACTTTGTAAGAAACTGTTAAACAGTTTTCCAAAGTGGTTTTTTACCTTTTTATCCTCCCACCAACCCTGTTGGAGAGTTCTGGTTGCCCCAAGTTCTCTCCATCACTTGATATTGACCTTCTTAGCCATTCTAGGGAGTATATCATGGCTTGCAATGATTTTTACATACTTTTTTTTTTTTGCTTCCTTTTACTACTGAGCCAAAAGCAAATTATTGTCAGGACCATGTTGAAGAATCAAAGATACTGCAACAATTATTGTTAAATGTCCACATTCTTTTGTAGCTGGCTGGTATGCCAAAGTATATGACTCATTCACAGACTCATTCCATTCCATTCCATTCCATTCCATTTCTTTTCTTTTTTTTTTAAGATTTTTTATTTATTTATTTGACAGAGAGATAGCACAAGTAGGCAGAGCGGCAGGCAGAGGGAAAGGGAGAAACAGGCTCTCTGCTGAGCAGGGAGCCCGATGCGGGGGCTCAATCCCAGGACCCTGGGATCATGACCTGAGCCGAAGGCAGACGCTTAATCGACTGAGCCACCCAGGTGCCCCTCCGTTTCTTTTCATAAATATGTATCAATTGCCAAATATGTGTAAGCCTCTGGTCAAGACGGTATCGAAGATCAAGACGGTAAAGAAATGTAAGACTACATTTGTGCCCTCAAAGGCATTACAGGAGAGGCAAAACCTAATACCAAAAATATTATACTTTTGCATCAGTGTCACCTGGGGGGTTGTACCCCGATGGAAAAAACAAGTGTTTCGAGGGGCCTGCCTAGGGAAAGATAATTCCCACCATATTGATCAGGGAGGGAGAGAGATATGTTTTTGAAAATCTGTATGTAAAGCAATACTAGCAGCACCAGGAAAGAAGCAGGCAGGAGGCTGAAAGCTGGTTGTGCCTCCCTAACTTCCCAACTTGGCAGGTACTGGGCACCCCTGAGACAGGGGCACACGTGCAGTGATTAGTGGAGATTAGGAAGCCAGCCCAGTGGGTGGAAGGGTCACACTGACAAGCTGGTATCCGTGAGACTACGTCAGGCAGGGGCAATGCTGTTGCTGAGTGCAGAGCATTAAGAAGATGAGGTGGTGGCTGGATGTTCTCTCCAAGGTCTCCACCCAGAAAACATGTCCAGTGTATGAAGGAAAGATGCTTGGGCCTTCCTTGAGGGATATCTCACCAATATCCAAACTTGAACTTCATCTCCCCTGGGAGGCCAGTGTTCTCCCAGGCCCTCAGATGGCAGTGGTTCTCAAAACACAGTGATGAGCCCATCCTGGCTGGGGAAGTGCTCTATAAGGTTGGTTATGGTTTCTTCCTCTGCTCTGGCTGGAGTCACCCCATTAGAAAAATCCCATAGAATGGGGCCTGTCAGAGAGGAGGTCATATTCTCTTCCTGGTTTCCTGCTGACTGAGAAGTGAGAGGGTGGGCAGAATCATCCTCCCATCCTTCATGACAACATCCAACATGGATTGAGTAGATACTGTAGGTAGTGCACTGTAAAAACTGCTAGAGACACAGAGGTGAAAGTTGTGACCCCTAGGCATAGAGTTTAGGCATAGAGAAGGATAAAATAAGTGCTAACATAGAGCCATGCATTGGAAACTTGGGCAGGAGCACCTCATCCAATTTGGAGGTCTCAGGGAGTGCTCCTAAGCTTCCATGAAAAGGATGGGAAGGGTTAGCCCCCAAAGGGGGAAGGGTTTCCACTGGTCTGTGGGAGAAAGAGAGCTTGGAATCCTCAGGGAGTGAAGTGGAAGTCATTCACTGGGGGCCGGCACATAGATTGCTAGAGGTCTGCAGAAGTTTCTAAGTCCTCATACCTTTGGACCACTGAGCTGTGCAGCCATACTACCAGTTTGCCCAAGTTTCTTTCTGAACGGTTATGTACGTGCTCTGTGTGTGTACTGATTCTCTAGATTATGTAGCTGCAGGCTATAGCCGTTCTGGGTGAGAACAGTCCATTAGGTTTTGCTCCCACAGCTCATGATAATGGTCTATTTTCTGCTGCTGGACATCACACAGTAGCTCTTCTTTTGTAAAGTTTGGACTTGCTTCTGAGGAGGAAGGGAAAAGCAAAGAATGAGAGATCACATACAGAGTCCAGCAAAATCAATTGAGCTGCCACTGGGTTAGAGGATGGGAGTGAGGATGTTCTGATCAGACTTCCGGATCATCTGTGTCAGAAATGATCCCAAGGCAGTTCTCCATCCCTGGGAACAACTGGAAAGGACCCTGTGGACTGAAAAGCTGAGGGTCCTCAGAGCCTATGAAGAGAAAGGATTTGAACCATATAATCTCCCAAGTCTCCCCGCCCCCTGCCAAATCCTATGCTAAAGAAGGCTTCTCTCTAGGCTAAACAGGAGTCATCTTGTTAGTATGTTATGGGTAAGGAAGGGTCAACAAGCCCAAAGTGAAAGCTGTACATGCTGTTATGAATGGCAAGGCAGAATCAACACACGCAGATCAAAACAGCCGATTAAAAAGGAAGTGTTTGTTGCCACCTCCCATACTAGGAAGACAGGAAGGACTCAGCTATCCATAGATCATGACACCTGGAAGCTGCGAACAGCCACGTGGCTCTGTAGGAGACAGATTCTGTGGCTATCCAACCCTGATTCTCCGGAGGATGGAGGTTGTGTTTGGCTGTAGAGCTTGACGGGGGGCTAGACATTGACTAATCTGACTATCTCTTGTGGACCAACCACAAGCATTGAGAGAGAAGTCTCTATTTCAATCCATGAAGTTCTGGATGTGTATGGGGGTCATGAGGAAGTAGGACTTTGGGAGTGGTCCGGAAATCAAGGTGCTTGCAGAGAAGAACAATGCATTCCTTTTCAGTGACTGCTTCTCAATGGGATGGTCTCAGGACTAGCCCATGTGCTGAAAATCATGTAGCCAGACTCACCCGAGATCCTTCATCTCCTTCTCCCTCCACATTGAACCCCTCCCCAGTTAGTCCCCAAGTTCTGCTGACTGACCTCACAAATACCTAATGAATTCACTCAAATCTCAGTTGTAATGGTTGCAGCCCAAGCCCTCATCCTCTCTTGCCAGGACTATTCCAGTACTTCCCTAAATAGGCTTCCTGTCTCCAATCTTGCCCTTCCTCTCCAGACTAACCTATGCTTTGGGGTCAGAGAGACAGTTATAGAACTTGAATCCTACTCTGCAACACTATGACTCAACCCCCTGACATATGTGGAGGACACAGGCTAACTTCCATAGCTGAGGTCACAAGATCCTCCCTGATTCAACCTGGCCCACCCCGTCAGTGTTCCCACCCACCTTGTGCTACCTCCTTGGCTCCCTTACCACGCAGCTTCTCACAAGCACCTCACTTACTCCTTCTTGCCTCTGTAGTTTTACTCATCTGATTCTTCTCCCTGCGATGTGTTTCCACTCAAGCCAGGAAAGAATCCAGGGCATCCTAGACCCAAACCTTTTGTTTCAATCACCACATAGGGCACAGAGATTCGTTCATGCTGGGACCTCCCTCTCTGACCTCTTGAGGGAGCACCACTGAGCTGAATGCATCTTTACCTCCTCGCCTTTCCCAACGCTGGCCGCATGTCAAGAGGCAGAAAATAATCCTTGACCAAGTGAATGGCCACATGCACAACTAGCTTACGCAGTTTATCCTTAACTTCAGCCCATGAAGTGGGTAATGGATTTTATGGAGATGAGTTCAAATCCCTCCACTATCATTCTCCAGCTGTGGGCCTGGCGGCAAGTTACTTGATCCTCTGCAGCCTCATTGTCTTCGTGTGGAAAATGGCGAAAATGATTGGGCTATGCTGAGAATAACTGGAGAGAACATATGCCAAGCTGTCCTCCCGGTGCTTCACGTGCGCTCCAGAAGTAGTTCAACTCTGGTCATTCTTACCATCATACTGCTACTGCTATCAGCAGGACTCCCTCTTCAGACTTCCTCTCGGCCCTTTTCACTCCTGTTTTCCCCTTGATTTTCTCGTTGGCATTTCTTCATCTTGACATCATGGGGGTGGAGGGAGACAAACTGCCTCCCATATAGTATTTTCCTTCTCATCCTCAGCTAACAGAAATGCCAGCCTCCCTGAGATCTCATCTGGGTCCATCACCAATAACAAGGGTGGTTGGTGGCAGGCATTTTGAGGGTGTGTATAGAAAGGAGAGGAAGAAACTAAGCACAGAACTCTCACTCTAATAAATGCATAGTATAGATTATGCACTATATGTTGTTGTTGTTGTTGTTGTTGTTGTTGTTTTTCTTCTGAATGTGTTAGATCTCGGCTGAAAGTTTGACTTTGGTCTCTGGCCCAAAGCAGCTACCAAAAAGGGGCTATGACCTCATTCTCTAGTCTTGCAGTCTCAATAAGAAACCTCATTTTTCAATTTAGTGAAATCCAAGAAGTGATTATGTGTAAGAATCCAGGGAAGGGCTCATTCTATTCACACTTGTTACCACATCCAAAACAAACACATTGATGCCTATTAACATCCAGGGTGTCAACTCATGTGGGGGTCCTTGAAAACCCAGAAGTCTCCATTGGCAGCTTCTGTCAAGGCTGACTACACTTAACTTGTCAGAAAAGGTTGAAAGATTTACCAATTTAAATCCCTTCCATGGCCTTCTGGTCTACTGTTGTTCTCTGACCTACCACAGACCAAAACAATCATTCTGTTTGTCAAATTCACGGTTGGCCATTGTGCAAGAGCTCTGCGTTACTCAGGAAAGATCTCCAGAAACGATTATGACAAATCCTGTTATTGGTGGTTGTCTCTTCTTTTTGTTCAGAACTTTTCTCAACCTTCTGTCCTATCTGTCTTTCCCTTTAGGACTGCACAGTGTCTTATTTGAAATAAGGGGAACTGTCCTGGATTTATAAGATGATATCTGGGCTTGGTCTCACATTGTTTTTAAAAGAGAGAATAATTGCAGGATTCAATTTGTTGCCGAGGACTGTACAAGATACTTATTATATCAGAGTAAGTACCTTTTTATCATCATGATCGCCTGAAAAAAGATGTTACATCCATGAAGAAACTGAGGTTTGGAGAAGTAATTGAACTTGTCTAAGGTCACACAAATAGTAACCAGTGGAGATGGAATTAAAAACCTTTTAGAGCTTAATCCAAATTCCACACATTGCATTACCCCATCTTTTTTTTTTTTTTTTTTTTTTTGGATACCTCTGGGATTTTGTTTCCTAGCTACAACTCTTGAGTGAGTTTTTCCATGGTAGAGAATATAGTAAGTGAAAAGTCATAGTGGTAGTCCGGCAGGAAGAAGAAAGCCTCCTGTCTCTGTATAGGTTGAGAAGACATTTGTTGGGCCAGAAATTTAATAATATCTACTCCTCATCAAAGAGATAGGGGAGGTTGCTGACAGAGATGTGGGGGAAATGACCTGCAGAGATTTTCTTTTGAGTTGTGAAAGTTAATGTTCTGTACCTGAAAAATATAAGATCAATTCAATTACAGCACAGAATGTAAAATTACTTTCCAGGTGCACCCAAAGATGATTGACTGCATCTCTGAGAGGGAGGAATTCTGTTAAAATAATCATGTGTTGGCATTCTGATAGACCCTGAACTTCCAGAATACTTCTGCTCACCACAGAGACGGTCTTCTGTTGGTAACATGAAGAGTCTCCCTTGATTCTTAAAGCTAGCTGCTGCCAAATCTGGGTTGCTCCTACTCAGAAGAGACTGTTCCCAGTTGGGATCGGTGTGGTTGGTCTCGGCCAACAATAGTTGCTGAGAGATTTGTTAGTTCCAGAATCCAGAATAGCTACCCATTAATTGCATTTCATTATCCAAGACTAGGTCATCAAATATCTTCTAGGTACTTTGTGCTTCATTTGAGGTATCAGTGTATAATGTGAAGTATAAATAATGCAATTTGCCCTTTTGGAAATCTTAACTAGTCCACTGTTGTACCTCATGGAGGCTATTGCTTTGTTGCTTGTGAGATAAGGTGTCCTATCTGCACAAGAGTTGTAAGGTAACCAAAGAATCATTCTTGCCCCGGCAGACAGCGTTTGGCCCTAAGCAATCTGTGAATAATGAAGCAACAAGCACAGCTTCAAGTTCTAAAATGTTCAACATTTAATACATGTTAAGTAACATTTCTTCCATTGAAGAAGGCGCGGGCTAGACAAAATATTTAACTAGATTGAATTCCTCTTTCCTCAAACTCATTTTGACAATTACTCTGTTCACAGACCAGTGTTTAAGAACTGCCTCCACCACCGAGCCGGGCCATGGGCTGAGTACAACTTTGTCATTTTGCAAAGTCCCAAATCTGTGAAGAGAGTGAGGGGCTGCACAAGCAGTGCGGGTTACTGAAAGAGTTGGGGGTCCTGTATCTCACTTGCCTGGTATTTGCTGGGGGACCACGGGTGGACCCCCAGCATATCTGTCTCATGTTTTTCCCCTGTGAAGTGAGAGGATTGACTTAATTGGATTTCAAAGACCCCTTTAGAGATAATGTTCTACGTATTTACGCCACAGCACACAAAAACCTGGTGTTGTTCCCAAACAGAATGGGGATGGGTGAGAGGTGAAGGAGGGGGTAAAGAGCCAGCATTGCATCAGAGAGTCCTGAGCTCAAGTTCTGCTTCATACACACAGTGTAACCCTGAGTAGGCTACTCTACCTCTCTAAACCTCCAGGTCTCTTTTTGTAAGGAAATATTTAATAATACTAACTGCCTTGTAAATAGAGGTGAGAATTAACTGTTATAGGGATAAAGCACTTGGTACAGTTCTGAGGCAGAATGAGCTCTCAGTTGCTGATTCTGAATCAAAATTTAAAAATAAATGCCTAGCACTTAGGTGTTTGCTTCCTGGGGCTTTCTTCTTTGATCTGTCCATCCTATGTCCTCTTCTTGGCTGGCTCTTTAACTCCTTCTCCTAAACTTCTCAGATGTCTGCCCTTTGTCTGAAAAGCAATTCCAGTATATTTGCTAACTGTTCAAAGTAGGGCTAAGTTATCTCTATAGTTCCGAATTCAGAACATGCCTTTCACTGGAGATTAATAGGGGCACTCATTTATTTTGTATGTGTGCGAGCCTCAAGCTGGTTTCCCCACAGCTTGTACATATGCTTTCCAGTCCATTCGACACAGAGTAGCCAGATGATGATATGCATCGGACGTACACATCTTTTTTTTTTTTTTTTTTTTTACCGTTATTCTCTTTTCTCATTTATTTGATAGTTTGGCTGGATATGAAATTCAGTGTGG
Organism: Callorhinus ursinus; assembly: GCF_003265705.2. Lineage (NCBI taxonomy): Eukaryota > Metazoa > Chordata > Mammalia > Carnivora > Otariidae > Callorhinus > Callorhinus ursinus. Next base: position 3,703,318 of record NW_027397108.1, read on the forward strand.
AAATATTCCCTCAGAACTTTGAAGGCATTATGCCTCTGTCCTCTAGATCCATTGGTGCTGGTGCTGTTGAGAGGTCTAATTCCATTTGATGTATTTATCTCTTTGGGATGTAATACCCCCCACTCCCTGATCCTCACTCCCCCCCACCCCTTTCCTGAGGACATTTTCTTTTTCAGATTTTTCTTTGCCCTTGGTATCCTAGGGTTTTATGATTATATGTGTTCATGTGGACCTTTTAAAATTTTGTCTTATTTTCTTTTTTTATTGTTTAAAATAAGTATTGTTTAATTCATTGGATAGAAAATTCAGCAGCTTTCCCTTGAATGAGGAGACAATATGGAAGTCAAAACCTTACATGTAGAGAAATTAAGTTTAGGTATTTGTAAAATGCTGCCTTCCTCAACAAAAACATGCCTACCATTTGTTAAGTCATATGCTGTATATTTTTAGCTATTTTTATGAATTAGAAATTTACATGACTGATTTTCTGAACTCTGAAGATCCTGATTCCTATCTTTTTTTTTTAATTTTATTATGTTATGTTAGTCACCATACAATACATCATTAGTTTTTGATGTGGTGATCCACGATCCATTGTTTTCATATAACACCCAGTGCTCATATCTCTTTAGTAGCTTCCCACTGATTTTAGTAACCGATAAAGTGAAAATTCTTCATAGAGTCCTGATATTTCAGACACTGCCAGTTTTACCAGATTCACTCTTTATCTCTAGCTTCTGCAGGATAAGCTTTCTCCTATATCTTAAAAACAGCACACTCCTTTGTCTATCAGGACCATTGACACAATGCTTTTGCTACCTGAAATTTAGCCCCGTCCAAGAATTTGCTCCCCATTCAAAACCCAGCTTAAAAGTCTCTTCCTCCAGGAAGCACTTCTTGATATTTATTCCCCCTCACTCCCTTCAAGACAAGATCAGGACTTCTTGGTAAATGTGTTCCTAAGAAGCCTGCACTTTACCACATCATTTTTTTTTTTTAAGCAATAGTTACAATTGAAATTTAACAATTACCAGTGTAACTCATAAATTGATGTCTACCTTCTCTTCCCTCCCATGTAAATAACAGGCTCAGACTGTGACTGTTCTTTCCACTACTACATTCATACTGCACAGTACAATGTCCAGCACGTAGTAGGTGTTCAATAACATTTAGCAAATGAGTGACTGGCTATTTGAATGAAGACATGCACATACAAAATGAAAACAGTTCATCCTATATCACAAGATGTGGAGTTGGATGCTCATAAATTATTTAAAAAGTTAGACATCTGACAGGAACAAAATGATCCCGAGATCCTGGAAGGCTCCAGAATGTACACTTGTTGAAATGTCACCTTTAAGACGGGGATATTGATTTACAGTTTGCATTCTTAAGTACACAGGATTCTGTAGTAGCAAGGAAAAAAAATCCAATTTCTGAATCTCAGTGAAGGAGAAGACTAAGTCAGGTTTGGTATCATCTGTCGGAAGGGAAGGTTGTGGGGCATGTGTATGCATGTGTGTGTGTGCGTGTGTGTGTGTGTGTGTGTGTGCATGCGCTCGTTTAAGATTTTACACTGATTGGCATAATTGGTAGTAAGAAAAACACCTTTAAGGCATTTTATTTTCAGCAGAGATTAGTTTTGCCTATTTAAATACTTGAATTGAATGTTATCATATGGTAGTGCTTACTCTTGTATCTGGCTTCTTCTGCTCAGGATAGTTTTGGAGTTCACCCATGTTGTGGTGTATATTAGGAATGTGCTACTTTTTATTGCTGTGTAGTATTCCATCATATGGGTATATCACAAATTATTACTCCATTTCATTTGATGGACAACTAGGTCTCTATAGTTATTTATTATTATTTTTAAAAGATTTTATTTATTTATTTATTTGACAGAGAGAGACACAGCAAGAGAGGGAACACAAGCAGGGGGAGTGGGAGAGGGAGAAGCAGTGTTCCTGCTGAGCAGGAAGCCCGATGTGGGGCTCGATCCCAGGACCCTGGGATCACGACCTGAGCCGAAGGCAGCTGCTTAACAACTGAGCCACCCAGGCGCCCCTATAGTTACTGATATTATTAATGAAGTTTTTACAAATATTCCTGTATAGGTCTTCTTGTGTATATATGCTTTCATTTCCTTCAGGTAAACATCTAGGAGTAGTACTGCTGGTTCATGGGGGTAGGAGTGCGTTGACTTTTATGATATCAACGGACTGATTCTCAAAGTGATTTTTGCCATTTTGCATTCCAGTTCCACATCAACATCTGGTGTTGTCAATCTCTTTTTTTAGCCATCCTGGTGGGTGTATAATATTATCTCATGGTTTTAATTTGTATTTTCCTGATGACTAATGTTGAACATTTTTTCATGTGATTATTGGCTATTTGATATTTTCCTTTCTTAAGTTCCTGTTTGAGTTTTTTGTCCATTTTATTTTAAATGGTGTCATTCATTTTTTATATTGAGTTTTAGAGGTTGCATATATATTTTTATATTTTGAAAATGAGTCCTAATCAGATGCATGTATTGTGATGATTTTCTCCAAGTCTGTGACTCACCTATTCACTTTTTAAAGGTGTCTTTTGAAGGGCATGTGTTTAATTTTCATGAAGTCCATTTTTATTAATTTTTTCCTTCATGGTTAGTGCGTTTTGTGTCTAAGAAACCTTTCCTCATTTAAATGTTGTGAAGATTTTCTCCTAGTTTCATATAGAAGCTTTGTAGTTTTAGCTTTTACGTTCAGGCCTATGAGCCATCTCAAATTGATTTTTGGATATGATGTAAGATATGAGTCGAGGTTCATTTTTTTGTTCCATATAGATATATTCCGTTCCTCCACTGAATTGCTTTGGTCCATTTGTCAAAAATTAATTGATCATTTCTAATTATTTGACATTTAACTATGTTCTTTCATTTATTTGCCCCTGTATGGCAGAAATATTATATCATGATTCACGACTGTACATCTCTTCCCAAACTCAGTGTCCACAGACATCAGGTTGGTAGCCTGAAATCAACCACGATGGGAGTATTTATATCATGGAAATAGGCAGCACAGCAAACCAAGGCTTAACATGTTGTTATTTTGATTCTCCAGAGTTAAGAATGTATTAGGAACCATGTTAATAATGCAGATTAACCTTAAAATTGTGCCGTGCCTGCAATTGTGACACAGTAAACAAGTGCAAAAATTTGAAGAAAGCTGCTTCTAGCATTTGAGAGTTATTATCCAAGTCAGCAAAGAAGTCACACACATCATTAATGAATAGATGCTTCATTTTGATTTCATCTCACCTGTTAATATAAACTCAAATATCAACAAACATATGTGGGAACTATCTTCATTGTTTATCGCAACCGTAGGTGAGGCTCAGATATAAGTGTGTAACAAAAATATCAACAAAAGCATTTTGAGAGAATTAATGGGCTATATGCAATTTATAAAAAAATGTATTGACTATTTCATTATTATTTTAAATGCTAGGCTTTATATTCCTTATATCAGCAACATTTATAATAAATGTGTATATGTATAGACACCCACATTTTCTCTCTCTCCCCACCCCGAGCTCCGGTTGTTAAACACTGCTTAAACGTTGCTGGATTTCCATTAGATCATGTTCAAGGTCTTGGCCAATTTGGAGAAAATTAAAGGAAAGCTTTCTGGGGGAGGAGCTCTGATGGCTTTGCAGGAGGAAGTGAGGCCACAGGTCTCATGAGGAAACCCAGGCTAAAGGCTCAGCCTGTGGAAAAGCACACAGATGGGAAACGAATCTTGGGAATGGTCCTCCCTCCAGATAGGACCACGTGACTGTGGGTCAAGGCCAGTGGTAGGGCAAGGCAGGGAAAGCTGGATTGACTTAGTTTTGTGAATACCCTTGAATTCCAATTTGTGGAGTTTGTACTTGCAAGAGCAGGCAGTAGGGAGTCATTGAAGATCTTTGACTCAGGGAATCACACACCTAGAGCTATGTTTTCTTACAGTTAATCTGGCAGCATGGGTAGGACTGGAGTTAGAAGTAAGAATGTTGCTTTAAGGATACAGATGAAAACAGGTGACATGAGCCCAGACTAAGGCAGTGGCCATCGGAACAAAAAGCATATAGTAATGGAAGAAATAGATCCAGAAGAAGTGACAGCACTTGGAAAAGGAATTATACTTTAGAAGATTTATTATTTTTAAATATTCTTTAATTTATAAGTTTTGTTTTTCATGGAGGTTTGAGGACGTGGGGAGGTGTCAATGAATGAGAAAAGTGTGAAATAAAGAGACTGAGGTGCTAAGAGCACTCAGGAATTCTTACACCAAACCCTCATGTAGCTTCATTTGCAGAATTTGGGGTAACTGAGAGTTTTTACTCCCGTGAATAAGTATATATTTTAATTAATGTACATTTTAACACTTATTTACTATTTCCTTCCTAGGGGCTTGCTACTTAATAAAAGAATGAATTAAAGTCTTGCTTTTTTTTTTTTCCCCCAGAAATATTTAAAGAATGCTCTCTGTTTGCCTTCAAGTGCATTCTGGCGAGGTGACTTTAGGCCATAAAGACTTGAGTGTTTGGGTCATGTCCTGTCACAGAGCTTTCTGGCTTTGTCTTGTTTATTTGGAATATAGAGGAGACATTGTAGAGACCACTTAATTCTCAGGAGCCATCTGAAACCAGCCAAGCATAGTTCTTAAGAAAGAAATACATTCTTTTAAAAATGATTTTTTTTTTTGGAAACTATAATATATTAGAATATTCTAGAAGGCTTTTAAAGTTTGTTTAGGGTAAAATAATTCTAAAGAGAATATGCTCACAGACCATACATATCCCATGGACTTAAGACAAGTGGCAAATTGATATTGCAGCTAAAATGGTCAAAGGGAGGGCATGTCTATTCTTTTGCAAATCAGACTGTATTATTTTAATTTATTTTTGAGGGAGAGAGAGCATGAGCTGGGCGGGGAGGGGCAGAGGGAGAGGGAGAATCTTAAGCAGGCATCACACCCAGCCCAGAGCCTGACACAGGCCTCGATTTCAGGACCCTGAGATCATGACCTGAGATGAAATCAAGAGTCAGAGGCTCAACCAACTGAGCCACCCAGGTGCCCCGGAGATACCATTATTCTAAACCATCTTTTTCCTTTCACAATTGCAAAAGATAAGACTTATTTTGTGAAATAATTTAAATAACAAACAGTATAATGCAGGGGTTTAGGTAGCTGGTCGTAGTGTCAGAATACCTGAGTTTACCTCTCTGACCCTTTCTTGTTCTGTGGCCTTGGGCACACAGCTTCTTCCAGTCTCTGTTACCTTACCATAATATACAAACAATAGAAATTAACTAATGTTGTGATAAGTAAGTGAGAGAGAGGATATCTATCTATCTATCATTCTATCTATAGCATGTAAGTACAGTACCTGACTATATGAGAGCCAGTAATAACTCAGCAATCAGGATCATTATATCATCACTAACTTATTACAATAGCACCTTAATTAATTGTAAAATGCTGAACAGCACCTGTCACATAATAAATGTTCAACAAACTAGCTATTATCTCAAGTATATAAGGTGAAAATATTCCCATCACAAACTCCGGAGATAACCACAATAAGTAATAATAAATAATCACAATAAATAATTACATCACTATGAATATGTATGGATATGTGGAAATATATATGTTTATGTTCTTAAATAAAAATGGGATCATACTATACCTATTGGTCTGAAACTTGCTATTGGACTTCAACTTTAGGAATTACTTACCCACACAAATATACCCAACTGATTTTTGCCAAAGGAGCAAAAATAATTCCGTGGGGGAAGGAGAGCATTTTCAACAAATCATCCTGGAGCAACTGGATATCCCAATGAAAAAACAGAAATCTCAGCCTAAACTTCAAAACTTATACAAAAATAAACTTAAAAAGGATTATGATTGCAAATGGAAAACAAAGAACTGTAATACTTCTAGAAAAATAAGATGAAGAAATCTTTAGGCTCTAGGTCTAGTCAAAGGGATCTCTGATCTAGACTTTACACCAAAATACCTGCAAAAGGAAAAATCAATCAATTGGACTTCATCAAAATTAAATCCTTTTGTTCTGTGAAAGATCCCATTAAGATAAAAAGGCAAGCTATTGATTGAGAGAAAAGACTTTTGCCATGAATCTGAGAAAGGATTAGTATCCAGAATATACAAAGAACTCAAAACTCAACAATAAAACAAAACAAAAACCAAAAAACAAGCAACCCAATAAAAAATAGACAGAAGGCACAAATAGGCATAAATACTGATGAGGACATATAGATGGCAAAGAAACACATGAAAAGATGTTCCATACCATTAACAATTTGCTAAGTGCAACTTAAAACCACAATGAGATATTACTCCACACCTATCAGAATGGCTGAAGTAAAAAGTAGTGATGCCCCAAATGCCAGTGAGGAGACAGAGAAATGGATCACTCATATGTTGCAGGTGGGAATACAAAACAACAGTACAGCCACTCTGGAAAACAGTTTGCAACTTCTCACATGGCTAAATACGCAACGGTCGTGTGATCTATTAGTTATACTCACTCCAGGATATTGATCCCAGAAAAGCAAAAATGTATATTCATACAAAAAACTGTCCATGAATACTCAGAGCAGCTTTATTCATCACAGTCCCAAACTGGAAGCATCCCAGATGTCCTTCAGCAGGTGAAGAGTCAAACTGTGGATCCATACCATGCAATATTGCTCGGCAATAAAAAGGAATGAGCTATTGATTCATGCAACAACTTCGATGAATCCAGATAATTTTACGCTGAGTGAAAGAAGCCAACCTCGAAAGGTCACATACTGTAGGATTCCATTTATACAGCACTCTTGAAGTGAAGAAATTATGGAAATGGAGGACAGATTAGTTGCTGCCAGGGGCTACGGACAAGGAGACAGGGGAGGTTTTTAAAAGGGCGGTAGGAGGGCTCTTTGTGCTGATGGAATGGCTCCGTGTCGTGAGTGTGGTGCTGGACACAGGCACCCACCCTCGTGATAACACTGCATAGAACTGATGCATAAAACCAGTGGTACCTGAGAATGAGTGGACGGTATCCATGTCAATATCCTGGCTGTGATATTCTACTACAATTTTGCAAGACGTTATCACTGGGGGAAAGGGGTAGAGTCTACATGAGGTGTCTGCATTATTTCTTGCAAGTGCCTGTGAACCTACTGTTTTCTCAAAATAAAAAGTTTAATTTAAATAGCATAATGTAAGTTGCTAGCAAAACAAGAAAAACTGTTTAAAGTTTTGACCCATTGCACCTGTTTGCACTTTATTTTATTTATTTATTTTTCTTTTGGGCGCTCACTAGTTAAGCATTGATTGGCCAAGTTCTATCTTGTTCATTCTGAAGGATTCCAACAAGTTGTTCAGGGGCAATACAGTCTAAAGGCAGTAGATGGAACTGCTATGTGAGGAAACTGGGTTAAAGATCTGGAACCACAGCTGTGTGCTTAACAAGTTCATTTATTAGGGACCTCATTGCACATCCATCGGGAAGGGTAATTAAGCATGAAGATTAAGTCGGGTAGTACCTTCCTCAGGAAGGCCACTCTGGGTTACAGACGGCCTTTACCAGGAGCGTCAAGACTTGAGCAGCTCCCAACTAGTCGGGAAATTCAAGCGCATTATCTCTTACTGGGGAGGCGGTAATGACCGTCATGGAAGAAGGAGACCTCAATTTAAGCAAACAGCTGTTTTTCCTTGACAACAGAAGGGTAAACAGGGCTCAAGTTGGCCCTTAGTGAACTGATCCATGGAAAGATAGTTTAAACAGATTTTCTCATTGAGCACAGTGAGGAAAACACTCAGCCTCACTGCCTGGCCCTGCACAGGTAATGCGCAGAATCAAAGAAACTGTTTTTTTCTGGGAGCCTGACTAAATAAAGGGACCCTATCCTCTGCTGGCCTGGTTTCTGGTGCTCTCCCTGGGCTGCTGTTTGGGCCCTGCGCTCTCCTTTCAGGAAGATTATTTGGAGCCCCAGGCTGGGAGGCTTTGTGGCTTGTCCAGGGGCAGTCCTGTGTCCTAACCGTTATCTAACACTGAACTGGCGGGCCCTCCAGTCAATTTCCCTTGGCACTGTGAGGTGGCTCAGCATTAAAATTCTTCAGATTCGCTCCTGGCCTTTGCAGTGGGGAGGATTTGATTGTAGCACTGGAGGGCTGGGCAAAACCCCACTTGCTGTTGACAGTCAGCTGTGATTTTCCATCAGCTGCATCTCATTATCCCGTCAGGGCTCCCTCATGCCTATCGATGAAAAACAATGTGTAATCACTTGCGACTGATTGCAAATCACTCTGCACGGCCTGTGCGAGCTTGGCCCACGACCATGTGGCCTAGACTGCCAAATGGTCCCCGGGCTCTGTGGTCCCCACGCTGCCTTCTCCATGGGGGCTCCAGGAGCTTGGGGCACAATGGCCATCCTTTCTACTTTGGGTGAAGTGGGCAAAAGGGAAGTGGGTCAAAGAGGAATACTGGCTAATCACAAGCCCCACAGAACTACAGAGTCAGGATCAGAATAGCTATTTTGTGGAACTCATTTCAGAGACAGAGAAACATCCCAGACTGTCCTTCATGGAGAACTAGATGAATCCTAGGATTCTAGGACCAAGAATTTGGGGGGAGTATGGACCACATCTTTTCTTCCCTTCCCTTCCTTTCCTTCTTTCTTTCCTTCCTTCCTTTCTTTCTTCAGATTTTATTCATTTGAGAGAGAGTGAGCGAGAGAGAGTACACAAGCAGGGGCAGGGGAGTGGAAGAGGGAGAAGCAGGCTTCCCATTGAGAAGGGAGCCCGATGCGGGGCTCGATCCCAGGACCCTGGGATCATGACCTGAGCCGAAGGCAGACGCTTAACCGACTGAGCCACCCAGGCGCCCCTGGACCACATCTTTTCTAAGAGACAGTAGAGCATACTGGTTGTAGAACTCAGGCACTAAGGCCCTCAGATCGGATTCAAGCCCAGATTCTGACTGTTACTACCTGTATGACATTGAGCGCCTCACTGTTTATCTCTGAGCCTCAGTTTTCTTATCTGTAAAATGGAAATAGCAGTACCAAGCATTTAGAGATGTTTTAATGATTAAATGAGATAACAAATGCAAAAGTTTTAGAATTCACCGAATGCCAGTGGTTGGTATTAATATAATTTGAAGTTGAAAAAGACACTCATTTCTTAGTATCTGATGTCAGCACCCATACTGTGTCCTCTTTCCACTTAAAGGAAAAAAAATCTGTGACAGAAAAATCCCACGTTCCAAAAGTGTTTCCTACTGAAAACTATACCAGTCCTACAAGGTACAACAGAGGCAGAAAAATATAGTCAAATATACATAGAAAAGGGGTTTATAGATCTCAAAGCACATTAGCACGGAAAAGGAATGAGGTTTGTCATTGCGACACATTAGAATCACCTAAAGAACTTAAAATAAATATCGACAACCAGCCAGCCTCTATCTTAGACCAGTGAAATTCGCATCTTTTGGGGTGAGGCTTTGGCATCCTAATTTTTACTGGTCTGCTCCCCTCCCCCCATTCCGGTCAGGTAATCCGAATGTATGGCCAGGATCAGAGCCACAGTATGGAAGAGATCCAAGATATTGCAATTATAAAAAGTGTCCAACTTTATTTCAAAGTAGCACTTCCCACACTTCTTTGACAGAGCAATACATCTCTTCCCATTTGTCTTCCTCCTCTCCTCCTTCCTCCTTTTCTCTTCCTCCTCCTCTTTTGAAAGATATGCCAAGAAACCATGCTGGAAGCCTTCTTCAGCTTCCCACCAGGGGAAGCCTGGGTGGAAGGCTTTCTGAATTTATCTTTCTCTGGTGCTAAAGAGCTCCCAAGAGCCGGGAAAATGAGGGAACAGTCTATAATTACCCTGATTATTGCCAGCAAGAATGCCCAGAAAATGTAGAGCCACAGACGTGCCCAGACCGTTCTGTAGGCCTCCAGCGAGCTTGCAGGAACCCAACCGGGCAAGGGCTGGAACCTGGAGGGCTGCTAGGGAGGCAGAAGTAATGAACTCTGGAGGTCTGCATGCCCAGGTGTTGGGCTCCCTGGTATTAGCAAGACTTTCCAACAGTCCTCGAAAAGGAAGGAGGGTGTTCAATCTCTTGCAGAGGTTTTTTTTGTTTTTGTTTTTGTTTTTCTCTCTCTCTCTCTTTTTTTTTTAATTTAGACGATTGTCTATTGCCAGCTCCCCGAATATCACCCTACAACTTGTTGATAAGGCAAAGCTGAGTTTATTGCTTGCCATGGTAAGGGAGAACACCACCCTGACAGAGCTTTGGCAACATCTCAGAGAAAAGGAGACAAGATCAGAATTTACTGAGAATTGGAAGTTTGGTTTAAGGTAGTTCCTTTAATGTGGGGACTTGATGGGTAGGGATCACCCGCGACAGTTTAGGAATGGGGGCACACAGTAAGGATCCAGAGACTCTTCCGTCACCACTCGTCTGTCGATGCTTTCCATGGTGGGTCTTGGGGAAAACTCGTGCAATGAAGAATCATTGCATGGGCAAGTGTCTCCTTGAAGAGTGAAGACATTAATGAAGCAATGGAATAATATTGTCATGATGACGTTTCGTTTTTCAGTGTCCAAGCTGTGTGTCTGGGAAGATGGCTTCATTTCTCATTTTTTATGCATTTGTATTATAATGTGGGAAAGTGTTCTTTCAGACCCTAATCTCCTGAAATTGTGGTGCTCCCCCTGAAAACCTTTTTGATTTTGCCTTTTGGATAGTGCAAAGCTTGGGATTGATCTTGTTTCCTTCCTTGTTTTGGCCTCATGGAAGTTCAGAACCAAATCACCTTTAGCGAATGTAAATCACACGGCTTTATGGCACACCCACAGCCTTCTTGTTTCGGATGATCCAAGACTGAGTGTTTCGGTTTTGTGTTTACTGGTAGCAATGAAGGGTGAACAGTCCCACAGGTTCTGTGATAGCTCTTCACAGGCACCACTCCCTGGGGGCAAGGAAATAGATGCCTGGGGGAAGAGGCTGGATTTGTGGGTGTCTGTCCCCCCCAGGCCACCATACTTGGTACAAATGACTTGTAATTTCATTGGAGAAAATCCCAGAGGGTGTCAGTCAATCAAGTAAAAAGCTCTACTAAATAACACATTATATGTTTAAAAAAAAAAAAGAAGATAGCAGGAGGGGAAGAATGAAGCGGGGGAAATCGGAGGGGGAGATGAACCATGAGAGACGATGGACTCTGAGAAACAAACTGAGGGTTCTAGAGGGGAGGGGGGCAGGAGGATGGGTTGGCCTGGTGATGGGTATTAAAGAGGGCACGTTCTGCGTGGAGCACTGGGTGTTATATGCAAACAATGAATCATGGAACACTACATCAAAAACTAATGATGTAATGTATGGTGATTAACATAACGTAATAAAAAAAAAGAAAAAGAAAAAGCTCTACTTTTTAATTTAGCGGTTCCCTGCTTGGGAAGCTTTTTCTCTCCTGGACCTTTATTTCTCTAACAACATGCCTTTCACTTGATGTATCTGTGAATAATTGGGTTTTATTCCTTTAATTACAATTGTAATAGACATTTGTCATTTGTTTGAAAATACACATATTTGCCATATTAGGAAATATTTTAAGTATACAGAAAAAAATACAGAGACTAATATAACTTGGCCAATGCTGTCCTCACTCAACTTTGTGAAATCTTAACTTTTTATTTTATTTGACCATATTCACTTTTAATTTTTTCCCCTAAATAATGCATTCTTACAAAGAGTTAAAATCCACTATATCTACCCCATTTCATCCCTCTCTTGCCAGAAATAACTAATTATCCTGATTTTGGTGAGTATCCTTCTGCCTCATGGTTTTATATGTTTACTAAATACATAAATGCCCATAAACAATGTAATAGCATTATATTTATATTTTAAGTGTTATGTAATCAATAGCCTTCTGCAACTTTCTTTTTTCATTTCATAGTATGTTTAGGAGACTGATTAATTCATTCTGATACATGCACTTAAAAAAAGATTTATTTATTTATGAGAGAGAGAGTGCAAGTTTGCGTGGGCGGGGGCAGAGGGAGAGGGAGAGAGGGAATCTCCAGCAGACTCCCAGATGAGCACAGATCCCACTCAGGGCTTGAGCTCAAGACCCTGAGACCATGACCTGAGCTGAAATCAAGAGTCAGACACTTAACCAACTGAACCACCCAGGCGCCCCTAGGACTCTTGATTATGTTGTCAACCCCCCCAACCAACTGATTTCTGTGCCCATTATATTCTATGTCAAGTTTCCATAAATGCTTGGCTCTGTTTTGGAGCTTTTTATTGGTTTATTTTTCTCTCTGTATAACACTGCCACAGTTGCTATAGATTTATAATAAACTTTATACCCAGTAAGTCTCTTACTTTGTTCTATTTATTCAAAATGATCTTGACTCTATTTTCTTCTTTCATTTCCCATATGAAATTTCGGTATTGTCTTCTCAAGTTCCTTATTATGGTTTTGACTGGAATTACTTTGAATTTAAATATAGATTAACTGGGAAGACTTGCCAGTTTATAATCTGCTCACTATGACCATGATCCTTATCTTCATATACTGAGATTTTCTTTTATGACTTAAGATAACATTTTCTATTTTTTATCATAGAGTTATGTATGTTTTTGTTAGATTTTTTTCTGTAAGTATTTATTATTTAGGTGCCATTGTAAATAACATGAATTTGATAATACATTTTGTAATGATGTAGTACTGATGAATAAGTTTGGGCTAGAGTTGATGGGTGGGTTTGAATCTAGCAACTTTGGTGAACTCTCTTATCAGTTTCAATATTTTGTATATGAAATGCTTTTAACTATGAGTGGGGTAGGAGCATGCCAAATGTCCAATTAGTTGCTTCTAGGTGAGGTGATTATGGGTGTGATTTCTTTTTGTTTCTTTATACTTTTCAATACTTTAAATTTGGTATAACAGGTATCATGTCCTTAGTAATTGGAAGAAGAACTGAAAGTTAAATAACAATAGTGCCAATAAAAGCGTTATTTTAAATTTTTAAAAATTAAAAAAAAAATTTTTTAGGTAATCTCCACTCCTAACGTGGGGCTCAAACTCACAACCCTGAGATCAAGAGTTACATGCTTTTCTGACTGAGCCAACCAATTGCCCTTAAAAGCCATCTTTTGATTAACATCTATACTTTGTCAAGCCTGTGCTAAGTGTTTCAGACACATAATTTAACTTTAATCCTGACAACAACCTTGCATAGAAGATATTGCTTGTCACATTTTTAAACTGAGGCACAGATTGACTTTCTTCAATAGTCACCCAGCCCCTAAGTAGTTGAGCTAGGTTTCACGATACTATGCTGTATTCTTAGGAAAACTCAGAAGGACACTTTCTGGTAAGTTTCGCTTTTATGGGTTCATCTATAGAGGGTTAGTTCATCATTGACAGGGCTGTTTGTCCTTATCTCAGGGCAGAGCCTTGGGGACTCTAGGGAAGTCAGCTTCAGAAAGATTGCCTGGTGGGAATGCAGCTCCCTGGGTCCCCCATGGATGCAGGGAAGCCGGGATGGCAACCAGTTAGCTGGTTGCAGGATCCTGAAAATGAAAACCCAAGTTTGAAAGGATGAATGATGCTCAGGAAGGTGGGGCTTTTCTAGGTTCCTCAGCTAGCAAGAATGAGACCCAGCAATTACACTGCTAGAAAAAGGAAGCCCAACCCTTGAGGGTGAAGATTTGGCCTTTGTCTTGGGTCTTCCTAAAGTTTAATAATGATAAATAGGACTTAAAAGGATTTAAGTAATCTAAAGCCACACATGTGCTACAGCAGAGACAAGGGGAGGAAACATGGGGTGATCCAAAGTAACTTATTGCCTTTGTAAATCTTTTTCTAGTGCATTAATGATCACGGGATGTTAAAATACAACTTGCAGTAATTGCATCTAAGTCACAAGCCAGGCTGTCTAGCCAGATAACACAGGTAGAATCTACCTCTAGAAGAATCTTTATCAACTGCTATCACCACCCACAAGGTCTCACAATTGTATCTCTATACCTCCGTCCCCCCTTCTTTGTCCCCTCCTCCTCTGACTCCGCCCTGCCACCCCTCTTCTCCACCCTAGGTCCTACTCATGTTTGCCTTCATGGGTGCCTTCCTGCATTTAAAAAAAAAAAATCTAAATATTATATTTTACGACTGCACTTTGTGAAGATGAGTATCATACAGGCAGGATTCAATATTACATACTCATTATATTCACATTTTTCTTCTGACTTTAAAAGAAATTAAAATTAAAACCTTTCTTTGGGCCCTGAAAAGTACTGTGGCTCCTGGATATTGAGTGTCCTGTACCTGACAGAGAAATCAGCCTCCCTGCCTGCCCGTCTTCCTGCCTGCCTTCCACTCTTCCTTCTCTCTCTCTCTCTCTCTCTCTCTCTCTCTCTCGTGCTTTCTATTTTTTCTCCTTTGCTGCCTAGACTTGGCATACTAAGGAAAACAAGTTTTCAGTTTCTCCTGTATCTTGCTTACAATCATTTCTGTCATAAGAAGAAAATAAGACATTTCCTTCATTTTCCTTACAAAAATGGAAATCTAACTGTGAATCTACCTTTTTCCTGGAATCCTAACAGGCTTTTTTTTTTTTTTTTTTAAATCCCAACATACATAGCTTACATTTTCTATATTTTTCTTTTTTTCAGCTCCACCTATATACTCTATGCATTTACAAGGAGCCAGAAAGATCCTTTAGCAATCATTCCTAACACTGGCTCAATGTGCATTCCCTTTTCCTTTAGAGTTTAGATATTCAGGCCTTCTGCTGGCACAGTGGATGGCATGGGTAAACGCAAAATGAGAGATGCATGCCCCATCTTGTCATGAAAGAACAGAAGTCACCTGGCTGAGGTGAAAGACACCTGGCTGCTGGGGGGAGCCCATGCAGGCCCCACGGTTTCCCTCTTGTTTCTTGCGGCAGTGGCTACAGTTTCAAAGCTGGTTTCCTCTGCTCTCAGAGCAGCAGACTTGCATTCAGAAATAGCTCTTAGGAGTTAAGGGGTCTTCTTCTTTGCTTTTCTAAAAGATAACTTTCCCAGTATAGCCCCGGAGTCAAAAGGAGGAATTCACTGTCACACACTCAGCCCATGTAATGGTGGGAGGCCCCGAGTCTCTTGAATTGCAGGATTGTGAATCTTTGAGGGCAGGCAGGGGACCAAGGAGGCTCAGGCTTGGCTGTCCTTGTCCATGGGCTGGTGATTTACAACCTCAGAGCGTGCTCCAGGTTTGAGTGAATGCACGATTTAATACTGAACTTGCAAAAGGCCTTCTCCCATGCCATATCCTTCCAGCCTCATGATGAGAGGACAGTGGGTCCCCCAAAGTGGAGCTGCTTCTGGAGCAGGTTTGCCACAT
Source organism: Callorhinus ursinus (assembly GCF_003265705.2). Classification (NCBI taxonomy): domain Eukaryota; kingdom Metazoa; phylum Chordata; class Mammalia; order Carnivora; family Otariidae; genus Callorhinus; species Callorhinus ursinus. Next base: position 3,718,757 of record NW_027397108.1, read on the forward strand.
GCCTGACACTAGACACCAAGTACCCGTGTTACAGGTGGACAGCGATGTCAGAGCTTCTGTCGTTTATATGGCACAGGGTCGCCCTACATGTCACATTGCTTCATGTCGGGTAGGGGATGCTGGGAGGGAGGATCCAAATAGTCATTGGTGGGAGGACTACTGGATATAACTGCTCAGTGAATAATTTAAGGGAAATCTGCACCAATTTCTTCCATCTACTCTTCCTTTCTTGGTCCTTGTAGTAATAGACACTCTTCATTGAGCGATGACAAAGAGTCAGCCAGTGTGCTGGGTCAGAGCTATGCAGGCAGTTGTAGGGACCTGCAGCAACCTACAGAAGGAAGAATCACTCTCTTTCATTCACTGCGAAGAAACTGAGTCTCAGAGAAGAGTGGTCCCTCCCGGGGCAGGGTGGGGATGGTGGAGATCTAACCAGTTCTTAATCTGAAATCTGTGAGATTGCTTGATTTCCAAATGGAATGTTTAAAGACGAAAAATTAAACATATTTCCACTCCTGAAGGCACTTGAATAATCATCTCCCATATTCCAAGGCAAGAATCTTCTAGCAAACTGCTAAAAAGTATGTGCTTCTCCATTGACCCAATGCAGAGTCCACTGGACTTGGAGTTGGAATCTCAGGCGTGCAATCCCAAATCTGCCCATCACTGCCTGGCGGGTGTCAGGAGAACAGGCAGAACTCACCTCATCCCAGGACTGTGCTAGTTGCCTTGTTTTGTCCGCCAGCCACCCCGGAAGGTTGGTGCTAGTATGGTCTATTTAACAAATGGAGGTCTTTGGCTTCAAAGAAAAGAGTAAATCCCCCAAGTTCACAAAGGTAATGAGGAAGGGGGCAGGACTAGAAAGTCAGCTTTGTCCACATCCAAAGTTCCCACACTCTCCCATCTGCCACCTAACCTGGGACCAGCTGCCTTCTGAGCTTCTGTTTCTTTCTCTGTGCTCTTGCTCTGCTGTTGGGTGTGTAAAATGCAGTATTTTACATGATGATGCCTGATGGAGCCGCTGACATAGGGCCAGAGAGTGTACATGCTTATTGTGTCAAAATCAAAGCCCCATTTTGGAGGTGTTTTAAAATCCTCTGTCTCCAACATCACTTCTTGGGTCAAATGCAGATTTAAATAAAACCTGAGTACATTTGAACAGATATTTTTCGAAGAGAGATGACCATAATGAACAGCAGTTTGACCAACTCTGGCCAAATCTTGTGCTGTGTGACTCTAACTAAAATCTAACGCATTTGGTCAAAGGACATACTACTCTTTATAGGACATGGGTTTGATCTCCTAAAAGGAACACTTAAATGATGTCTACATTTTGAAAACAGCAATGAGCTGTTCCTTGCCTCCTTTAACTGAACAGCTTTTGATTTGAGCTAACATAGGTACTGCTCATCTGTCTGTTTCCAACACCCTGGCAATCCCTAACTCCAGCCCTACCTGGAGATAACTTGAGAAATGTTAGGGAAAACAGACAAACAAAAAATGTTTGCCCAGCCCTCAGTATATTTTGGAATTATATTGGTTTAGAATGGTTCTTGGAAAACTACCCTTTCGAGTTCTCCAGGTGATGCATAGCCAGGGATGAGAACCACCATTCCACGAAACAGTATTTTCAGCTTCACAAAATTGCCAGCCCTTATCAGGGCCTTCACACATGCTGTTCCTTCCTCTAGAATTCTCTTCCCTGTAGGCTTCATCTGGCTGAGTGGTATTCCTCTATCAGATTTCAGTGAGCCATTTCTTTCAATGAGAAACCACCCCCTCCTATGAGCAGACCAGAGGGTGACCCCCACAAGTCTTGCCCCTGTGTTCACATTCTCTGTGACCCACTCTTCTTGAGGCAGGTGAAGCCTTGACTTCCCTCTGGCCAGTTGAATATGGCAAAGGTGAAGGGATTTTGCAAATGTAATTAAGGTCCCAAATCAGTTGACTTTGAGTTAATGAAAAGGAGATTACCACAGGGACGAAATTATGTACTGCCTGGCCCTTTATTGTAAAAGTTTGTCAACCTCTGACCTGGAGCTTGAGAGCTATGGATGGAGATGATAAAATCAGAAGCAGAAGGAGCTTTTTGCACCTGCTTACCTAGGTGGTCAAACATGGGAGCTTCAGGTGCAAGGAGCGTGGCATCTCAGGCTTACCTGCAGGGTGCTGACTCCAGGGTGCACAGAGGCAGCAGGGCCGTGGGTGAAACACCACCTTCCAGTGGCATTTGGACAGTCACATGGAGTCAGTCCCAAGGAAGATAGTTTAAGATCCCATATAACCTTCCCTGAAGCCTCTCAGCAACAGTTGGGGCCAATTCTAGAAAGATCTGAGGGCTTGTATGATATGCCAGTAGAGATGAGTCACAAAAGTGTGTATGAGTATTAAAGTGACTCCATTGGAGCCAACTGTTTGTTGAGGGTTGGGGAAAATCCCCTTTGAGCTGAACTGCTAAGAAGACATCCTGGTGACCAGCCACGGACCAGGCAGCTCAGAAACGCGGCCCATGTCTAAGTGCCCAAGATGAATCCAAAAGCAGAGGCAATTTTCAGAAATGTGTAGTCCAAGAAAACGTGCTTTGTCCAAAATAGACACCTAAATCAGTCAGAAACAGTGTTTATTCTTGTGTATTTTCTGGGTGTTTTAAGTTGTTTTCCTGACAGGCATTCCCTGGCTATTGAAGTATGTTCAGTCACTGTGGAAAATGCAGGACATTATAGTAAAATCGAAATGATTATAATCTCACCATTCAGAAGCAGCTGATTTAAACTTCTGGGCTATGTTCTTTTATTTCTCTATTTTCTTCCTTCTTCCCATCCTTCTTTCTTCCCCTTTCACTCTTCCTTCTTTTCCTTCTGCTGTTGTTTTGCAGAGATAAGCTAGTACTGTCTGTTCGATTTTTGACTTTTCTCTTTTTCTTGCCGATTATAGCATATGTAATTTCTAAGATTATTGAAAATTTGTTGTGAATCAAGACTTCCCAATGTGGGAAGGGGGTAGTTTGGTCCCCAAGGGGGCATTTGGCAATGTCTAGAGACATTTTTAGTTGTCTTAATCAAGTGAGGGTGGGAGGAGTTGGTCTTAAACACCCTACAATGAACAGGGCAGTCGCCCACAACAAAGTACCCAATTCGCAATGTCAACAAAGCACTGATGCTGAGAAATCCTGCTCTAGGTATGTATTTTTTTTTTTTTTTTTTACTGAAGTGTCCTTGACATATTGTATTATACTAGTTTCAGGTGTATTACATAGTGATTCAACATTTATATACATTATGACGTGATCACCATGGTAAATCTAGCTACCATACGTCACCATACAACATTGTTACAATATTATTGACTGTATTCCCTATGCTGTACATCGCATCCCTATGTCTTACTTATTTTATAACTGGAGGTTAGTACCTTTTAATCTCCCTTCCCCATGTCACCCATCACCCCCACACCTCTCCCCTCTGGCAACCACCAGCTTGTTCTCTGTATCTTTGAGTCTGTTTCTGTTTTGTTTGTTCATTTGTTTTGTTTTCTTTTAGATTCTACATGTAAAATCATCCAGTATTTGTCTTTCTCTGTCTTATTTCACTTAGCATGATACCCTCTTGGTCCATTCATGCTGATGCAAATGGCAAGACTTCTTCTTTTTTAAGATTTTATTTATTCATTTGAGAGAGACAGAGAGAGAGCATGAACAGGCGGAGGAGTAGAGGGAGAGAGACAAGCAGACTCCATGCTGAGCACAGAGCCCAATCCCATGACTCTGAGATCATGACCTGAACCAAAACCAACAGTTGGACACTCAACCAACTGAGCCACCCAGGTGCCCTGATTCTATTCTTTTTTTTAATGGCTGAGTTGTATTTCTCTCTCTCTCTGTGTGTGTGTGTGTGTGTGTGTGTGTGTGTGAGAGAGAGAGAGAGAGAGAGAGAGAGATGACATCTTCTTTATCCATTCATCTATGGATGGATACTTGGGCTGCTTCCATAGTTTGGCTATTGTAAATAATGCTGCAATGAACATAGTGGTGCATGTATTTTCCTGAGTTAGTGTTTTTGTTTTCTTTGGATAAATACCTAGAAGTGGAATTGCTGGATCATGGGGTAGTTCTACTTTGAACTTTTTAAGGAACCTCTATAGTATTTTCCATAGTGGCTGCATCATTTTGCATTCCCACCAACAGTCCACACACAAGTCCTCTTTTCCGCACACCCTCACGAACCCTTCTTATTTGTCTCTTTGATATCAGCCAATCTGACAGGTGTGAGGTGATATCTCACTGTGGTTTTGATTGTATAGATATAATATTTGATGTTGTGTATTGCTTTACTGTTTGAGAGCCTTTTATTTATCTTAATACCAGTCCTCTGTTGTTGGGTATTTATTTTGATTTTTTAACCTAATACAAATAGCACTGAAACATGCTCATGTGTTTTGAATTAACATGAAGCATTAATATTCCTCTCTTTTCCTATAAACACTGAACTAAATTAAGGCAGTGAATATGGTACGTGCCAAAGGCCTGTGGCTCAGCAGTAGGTATGGGTTCCTCAAAAGCAGGGCCTGTATGGTTCTTTGTACTCTAAAGGCCTAACAGACAGCCTGGAGCATAACAGGTTCTCCATAAAAACAACTGCTGTACAGTGGTTAATAAGGTTCGTAAATGCCTGCTAATAGGGGAGGATTCCCAGGTTTGTCTATACAACGTTCAGTCCGCTGCTTCCTCTTGTCTGTTTCTCTGAACTTTGTTGGCTATGAGGGCTGGTGCTTAGGATGCAGATGTCAAGCCACTTCACTGCTTTGGTGGTGTTCTGCCAACATCCTGGGGATTTCAGGGATGTTGGTGCTGGTATACAACTGTCACGCTAATCAGCAACCATAGAGCAGAAAGGCATCTGTGCAGACACAGAGACCTAGTGGCTCATTTTACAGATGAGAACACTGAGGTCCAGCAGGGAAATGACTCCACTAATTTTTATATCCCCTGACCTATCAGGCACATGGCCAGTAAGAGAGGGCCACTCTATCTGTGGTCATCATGCTATCCTTTCGATAAGCCAGAGAGAAATCCTACAGAGGCTCATGGGACTTGCTCTGTGACAGCTGGTGGAGCTCTGGGCCACAGTGACTTGTGTGCAGAAGCCTGCAGGCTCTGCCCAGCAGAGGCCCAGACACAGGCCTGCTGTCCCTGCCCCTGGTCACTGCAGCCCATGGAGTTACCCCTGTCTTCCATGAGCTGGAGATTGATTAAAGTCTCTCAAAGTGTGGTCTTGGGCCACCTGCATCAAGACCCCTGGGACTCTTGCTAACCTTTGGATTCCTGGATCCTACCCCAAATGGACCAACACTTTCATAAACATTCCCCAGCAGATTCTCAGGCATGCTGAAATTAGAGCAGCAGTGGGCTAGGCCAGGGTCAACAGATTATCTTCTTTAAAGGACCACATAGTCTCTGTTTTAATGACTCCACTGGGCACCGTGACATGAAAGCAGCCATGGATGGTACATAAACGGGCATGGCCTGCGAGCCAGTTTGCAGACCTCAGAAGAGGTCAACCGAAAGAATGTGAAGGCTGAATCTTTCCTTGAGGAAGTCGGTTTCTATCCTCATTTGACAGAAGGAGACTGTCCATGAGATACTCACTGGGCTACATGTCGGGAGGTCTGGGTCAGATTTTGAGCTCTGTTCCCATCTCCCTGTGTGGCCTTGGCAAGTCCTCCCTTCACTAGGACTCAGTCCCCATCTTGTACCGGTTGACCTCTCAGCTCTCTGTCAGCTCAAGTGGTATGCCTCCTTACTTTCTCCCCCATCAGATAGCATCTGACCGCCCCAGCAGAGTGGGCCTGCTGCCTGTGTGGGGCTCAGTGTAGGGAAGGGAGAGTGGGGGACCCTCATCTGGCCGGGGTTCGCTTCCCAGCAGCTTCTGGGAGTAGTTCTGGGCTCCTTGGCACAGCCTGGAGCTCCCAGGGCCAGGGGTGAGTTACCGAACAGGGCCAGGACTTGCCCTGCTCACCCGTCCCTGCAGGTGCTGCCCTCCAAGGCTCCCAACAGAGACCCTGGCCATGTGGGAGGGAGGGGCAGCCTCCTGGCCCCGCCCCCACACTACCTTGCTGGCTCTGATAGGATGGTAGGGTCAGCCGGGCTCCACCTGCTGCCCTGGCATCTTCCCCTGAGTTCCCATGTATCCCTGTTCACAATGCCCCCAGCCACAGGTAGATGTCCATGTGGACTGCCTGCTTGGGCCTCCCTTCCCTTTTCCATGTCCTTACCTCTGCCTGGAATCCCTTAGACCTTCCTTGCCCATTTCCCTGCTGATTCCTCCTGTGCCATCACCTCTGAGAAGCCTTCCCTGGATCTCCGAGGAGGCTCACTCCTCTCCTCTTTGATGCCCCAACAACCCTGCCCAAACTATCCTTGAGCACTTCTCAGCACATGCACTTCTATTGTTGTGAGTGTGTCTGTTGTGTTTCCCTATCAGGGCAGGCCGCCAGAACCTGTGTGTTTTTTAACTACTTGTGTCTTTCTTTGGGTTTGCAATAACAATGGAAAACAGGGAGAAAAATGATCATAATGCTTCTGCTTGGTTGTGCTCGTATCTCTAGCCAGAATGATCTTTTAGAATGCAAATATGATAGTATCACGCCTTTACTTCAATACCTTCAGTGGTTTCTTTTGAACCTATCAGGTCAAAATACGAATCCTTCACACGACTCAGAGTGACCCTATTCTCGCCTTTATTCTTTCTCCATTTAGAGTCACCATTCTCTCCTTGGATCTCTGAATAGATGAGCTTTCTCGAGTCTGAGTCTTTGCACATGCTCTTCCCTTGGCACAAAAAAAGTTTTTCTCTTCTCTTTTATGTGTATAACCTCTGCTTATCTTCCAGGTCTGCCCTAGAGTCTCTTCCTTAGAGAAGCCTCTTCCAACCCCTCTAAACAAGCTCAGGTATTTTTAACCTACATGTCCATAGTGTCCATTCTCAGAGCTGATGGTAGACAGTAAACCCATGCATACCACTGTATCCATACCAGTTCAAACCCTGAAATACTTTCATAACGGCTAATGGTTAGCTATTGCTCTGAGCCCCTAAAGCCAAGCCCGGCAGCCCTGGATCTCCCTGGGACACTCCCACTACCTACTCCCCATTTCTACGTAATTGAACAACTGAAGGTTTGTTGCCTCACGCTGCAGAGGGCTTCCAGAACCATGATTTGGGTTTATAGCCAGCTGCTTGGAATCAGTTAATTCTGATTGATCCATCTAGCCCATGCTCATATTTCCCCTTATGATTATTTGTCTAATAATAGTATTGCTACATTTGAACCTCCAGAAAGCAGGGATAAGTGTTAGAGTACTAACAGTACTAACAGTACTAAAAGATCCACAATACCTAGGTTAATTGCTTATGGCATTTAATTCTTACAGCTCCATGAGGTAAGAGTTGTTTACTATTCTCATTTCACAACCAAGGCAAGAAAAAGAAAGAAAGAAAGAAAGAAAGAAAGAAAGAAAGAAAGAAAGAGAGAAAGAAAGAAAGAAAGGAAGAAAGAAAGGAAGAAAGGAAGAAAGAAAGAAAGAAAGAAAGGAAGGAAGAAAGGAAGAAAGGAAGAAGAAAGAAAGGAAGAAAGAAAGGAAGAAAGAAAGAAAGGAAGGAAGAAAGGAAGAAAGGAAGGAAGGTAGGAAGGAAGGAAGGAAGGAAGGAAGGAAGGAAGGAAGGAAGAAAGA
>NW_027397108.1:3726492-3751410 GCF_003265705.2 Callorhinus ursinus
AAGAAAGAAAGAAAGAAAGAAAGAAAGAAAGAAAGAAAGAAAGAAAGAAAGGAAGGAAAAGAAAAAGAAAAAAGAAAAGAAAGAAATCCATGCTGAAAAGAAGGGAGAAAGAGAAAATCCCCAGACTTTAAGTCATAGGGCTGTGTTATCCCAACTGTCTCCTTGGGATACTACAGGAGCTACCAGATATCATGGTGGCTCCCCTTTGAAGATGCTTGCATGAAATGGTTTGAGGAGAGGGTCACTGTGGCTAAGTCCTACTTAAGTCATTCTGTAGATGAAGCAGAAGTTTCTAATGTAGACAGCCCCCAATGATCCCTGCCTCTTGATATCCATGTTCTTGTGTTACCCACTCCCCATGAGTGTGGGCTGGACCCACTAGCTCACATCCAACAAAGAGATTATGGAAAAAGTGATTGGACGCCACTTCGAGGTTAGGTTACAAAGGTAATGCTGCTCTTGTTGCTCACCCGCTCTTGTTCTCTGACTCCCTCTCAGGGAAGTCAGCTGCCACTTCACATGCTACCATATGGAGAGGCCTACATGTCAATAAACAGAGGTCCTCAGTACAACAGCCCACCCGTAAAGGACTGAATGGTGACAGTAGCTATGTGATTGAACTTGGAAGGTCTCCCTTCATTTGAGCCTTCAGATGAGACCACAGCACTGGCCAACACCTTCACTGCAGTCTAAGGACTGACCTCAAGGCAAAGGCACCCAGCCAAGGTACACTGGGTTCCTAACCCAAAGAAACTGAGATGATAGATGTTTATTGTTTCAAATGACTAGAAGTTGGGGGCAATTGGTTACATGGCCATAGGTATCTAATACAGTCTGTTAAGTGAGTAGTCCAACCTTTTTCTTAGCAGCAGGATAAAATCAACTCCCTCACATAAACACTCAGATCTCAATTCTACAGATTAGGTTTGGCCTGTATTTTGCTATTTATGTCTACACACAAATATTCAAATTTTCCTAACATTGAATGGAGACATAGTGTGTACCAAACCATGAACTGTGGATCCCTGGCAATGTTGTGTTCATCTCTGCACCCCAGGACCTAGCACCAGGCTTATCCCACAAGAGCGATTCTGTAACTATGTGTTGAATTAAATTCTCTTACCACTGGTTAGCTATAAAGACCCACATTTTACTGAAAGAGGGGCCTAGGGCCTAAATGATTCAGAGAGGGTCATATAAATGCCATTAGGTCTTCCATGCAAATTCTAACACTGCCATCTTCATATTCCAGAACTTCTATAGTGGGTAAAATAGCCCACTGCAGTCTAAAATGGCAATGTTTCCCTTTGTCCCTAAAATACTAGCTCAAAGTAAACAGGTGGCTTTTAAAAATATTTTTATTCAAGGATTTCATCCAAAAAATCTGTTATCCTCCCCTCCCCCCCCTTTGAGTACAGTGAAATGGCCTTTACCACATTTTAGACGGATTCCCGGGATATAGTTCTTCTATGATGACATGTTAGCAGTCAGTAACAATTGGGTTATTTTAGTCCCCACTAATAATGTTCACAGAGCAACTGGTATTTTTTTTCCTGAGTTAATAAGAAACATTTGCAGCAAAAGCATGAGAGTCTGCAGATAAAGCCATTGGCAGGAGATGGTATGTTTAAATACCACAAAACAGCCCATATCCAAACAGGTGTGCAATAAAGCAGTATAAATAAACTACTCTGCAGGCAGTTTAGCCCAAGCAAAATTGTGTAAGAAACTTTCTTTCCATTCTGAAAAAATACATATATACATATGTATGTATATACATACATACATATGTATATATAGAGAGAGAGAGAGAAAGAGAGAACTAAACCAGCTTATATCCTCCTCAAACTACACAGCTGGAAAAACAGTTCGTATTCTGAGAGCTGAAAGTAAAAGTTGTTTGACTTTTTTTTTTTAATGGCCGGATAAACAAAACCTTGTTAAGGGAGTGATTCTACTTTTGCAAATGTGGCCTTGAGCTAGAATCCTGTGAAAGACTCACCTCTTTTCAACCTTTACGAAATATGTCTGCCTCTTTGAATTAGTGATGGTCACTTCATATTGTGCTCTGATATTTTTAAAAAATGTTTCTGTTGGTACCGTTTTCTTAACCACGTGGGCACTTGGCTCAGGGGCGTTAAGAATATAGATGCGGAGAGAACTGTTTGGTTTCCATTAAGACCTGCTAAGTACACAGGAAACATGGTTTAGATCAGACAGGGGTTATAAAAACTGTCCTTTGCTTCATGCCATTTCTTTCTGGCCAGGAACAAAGGTGGGGCAAGGAGTTCGTCCGTGCCAGAAAGTTTGGAGGTAGGTGGGTTAAATATTTCCCACTGGGCTCTTTTTGGTGTTTGGAATCCTTTGTCCTTTGACAACTCGTGTCTAGGTGGGGGTAACCTAACAAACAATGCGAATGCAGCCCAAAGCCCCAAGAGGTCACTAACATTTGACATGTCTCAGGGGTGAGGAGGTGTCATGGCGCATGGAAACTGAGTCCCACTCAGCTCCTGGCGAGCATGGTGCTTGCTTACCCCTTCCCACTCGGACTTCCAAGCTTCTGTCTCTAAAGCAGACTTGTATGCATGGTGGCTATGAAGATTACCTGCCGGAACTATATGCAGGGTCTGTCACAGAGCACATATTCAATTTATGGCCATTTTTAACTTTTGTTCCTGCTTTCCTCAAGAAGTTTCCCCTTTGAATACATCTCTCCTCTCAACACACACGCCTGGATCCCTATTTCTTCCCCTTGGAATAGCTCTCCCTACACACTGTGCATGCAGTGGAACCACGCCAAGCGGAACAGAAATGAAAACAGTTGTGTCAAAGTCATTTGGTGTGGTAGTTAAGAGTAAGAGTTCTGAACTCAGGCCTGCTTCAGATTCCATCACGTTTCCTTTCTAGCCAAGTGAATTCTTTGAGCCTCAATTTCCTCACCTGAAAAATGGGAATAAGAGCAGCACATTCTTTCTTGAGTTTCCCTCCTCAAAATGCAGAACACAGATGCTGAGGGGCACTCGAGAACTTTCTTTGTGCATCCACAGAGCCCCAGAGACTTCAAGTGGTCTCTTCTGGGGGTTCTTCAACCGGATTCTGCCCTGGGTCTCATTCCAAATTCTAGTAACTGTTCCAGGTAGTTCCAGCCTGTGAATAACCACTTCAGAGCCAGAAGTCACTGGTTAATATTTCAAACCCTATGAACAAACATTTTGACTTATGCCGAACTCAAGGGGTCAGAGTTATAGCCACTTAATTCTATATCTAGAATTAGATGGAAAGCTGGCATTCCTCTCTGAAACAGGATTTTCTCCAAGAAACCACGGGTGAACAGAGAATCAAAATAAAAGTTCTCCTTTCTGTTATTAATGAGGGTCAGAGAGCAGCATGGCTAGTGGTGCTTGAAGAACATTTGGTATTATTTTGTGCAGCACTCTCTCTCCCTCTTGTTTTTGCTTTTTCTCTTTTCCCCCCTGTGGCAAGTATTATAAATAGGCCCCCTTCTTATCTGATCCGCCCCTAAATGTTTTTCATTTGAAAACCACAGTTAATTTTAGATAATTGTCGAAGATAATCTCAAATTTGTGTGTAATATAGGCCCTAGTTCTAAGAAAAACATGACATTTCTGGAAGACCTGGTTTGGGTCTGGCAGTTCCATGGCCAACATCTCTGACTTGGCTTCCTACACTTAACAGAGACAGGTTGTACCTTCAGCCTGCTGGATCCCTTTTCTGGAAGCGGAGAGACTGCCTTCTCCCGGTGCTTCCCCGGTGTGATATTAAAGCTGAAGCAGGCTTTCGGGGAAGTAAGGAGTGTGTCCCCGGCACTGCCCCCAGGATTGGCTCTGCAATGACAGTGGGCCCCCACCTTCTCAGCAGGCTGGGCCCCTCCTGATCCGCACACAGATAACTCTGCAGTTGTAATATGCAAAGGCTGTTTGCTGCACAGTTCTGGTTGTGTTTCAGAGCCTGGGCCACATTTGTCCTGGCCCAAGTTAAGAGGTAAAGAACATTCCAATTATGAGCCTGGATGGAAAAAATATATTTGAAGTTTTTTCTGCTAACAAGGTATGCAGAGGACTCAAATTCCAGTAAACGAAGGTTAAAGACAGGATGGTTTACAGAATACAGTTGCCTCCCCCCTCTTTAATTTTTCCATAAAGTGCCATAAAAAGCCACTACACTAACAAACATTTTGGGAAGGGAACAGGCCCTGGGCCAAGAAGCCACAAGCTTAAATGGGGGAAATCTGAACCCTGAGGCAGAATCATTACTCAAGAAAGGATCAGGCATTAACAGCTCTACCTGAACCAAATCTACAGCCACCCTGGGCTCCCCAGGGCCACATGGGTTGGGTTGAGACAGCCACACCCCTCGTCTTCATCTTCACTCAAGAAGTGCAAGGAGACTGCTTCTCTACAGCTCAGGTTCTGCACCTGGGAAGCAGAAACGCCTTGCTTCATTTAAAGATGGGAAAGCAAATCCAATGTAGTAACGGTCAAAACTCCAGCTGCATTTATTTATTTTTTTAAATGTATTGTTGCGAAACATGGAGATATTCTACTCAAATGGATACAGAAGAATAAAGTTCCCCAGAGATCTAGGTCAAGCATGAAAAAGAAAAATATGGGGGAGGAGCTAACCCTAGAAAATATTGACATACTACAAAACCATAATAATAAAATCAGTATGGTACTGGCTCAAGAACAGAGACCGATGAGTAGAGCAGGCCTATTTATAAACGAGCACTTGAAATATGATTAACATAGCTTATAAATCATGGGGAAGAGTTAGATTATTTAGTGGATGCTATTGAGAAACTCACCATATGGAGAACAATAAGATCTATATCCCTATATCATACAAAGGTGGACTCCAGATGAAGAAGAGATAATATGAGTGGCAAAGTTATAAGGTTAACAGAAGAAAACTTAGAAGAATATTTTTGTGGTTCAGAGGCAGAGAAAACTTTCTAAACAAGAACTAAACTCAAAAACTGCAGAGGGGAAAGATGGATGGTTTTGATTGCTCCAAAACTGAATTTTTCTTTTTAATAAAGGATAGCAAAGACGAAATTTAAAAAAATACACATGGGAACAGAATATCTGCAATGTCCAAAACTGACTAAGAACCAATCCAGTGTATGTGAGGGACACTTGTAAGTTAACAAGGAAAGGATTATAAAATCCAATAGAAAAGGATACGACAGGCAACTCGCAGAGGCAGAAACCCAAACAAATCACACAATGTGAGGAGGTGTTTAAGCTCATCATTCATTGGAGAAATGCACATCAAAGTGAGTGAGAGACAAGCTTTGTACCCATCAGATTGGCAAGTGCTGGTCTGAGATGTGGGAACGCACGATTCCTCGTGCCCTGTTCTTGGGAGTAGAGGTTAGTGAGGCCATCCTGAAGAATCATCTCATAAAGTGGAGTGTCCATGTACACTAGAAACAGTACTTTGGCTTCTGAAATATCCCACAGAATCCTTACTTGGGTCCATGAGAGTGAATATGGAAGTTTATTGTAGAGTTGAGACCTGTGGATGTCGGGCCAGGGGGGCAACCAAGAGGTCCACAGTTGAGGAAATGGGGAAGGAAAATGGGCCTATTATGGAATACTCTGTATGTGGCAATCAGGAGCAACTAGCTGGAATTACCAACTAGCAGCAGGTGAGGTTCTTAAAAACGCAGTGCTGTGTGCAAATAAGGAAAGCAACAAATGAGGATTATTGAAAGGATCAAATGGTAATAAAACACTCAATATGGTGACCAGCCCAAAGAAGGCATTTGATTCTATCAATAGGTAGGTGGAAAATCAGAAGGGTCAGTCCATCCTGACAAAAGATTCAGGATTGTAGGGTAGGGGGTGGTATCTGAAATTACTCAAAATCGAATTTCTGGACTATCTTACTTGGTAGCTGGATCAGGGCTTCTGTAAGGAGAAAAGCTCTGAACACAGAAAATGACATCCCTGGCAGACAGCCCCCTGTCCCAGTGTTAGTGGGGAGGTTCCAGTGTTGCCCCAGCCAGGTGCCATGTTGGCCAAAATTAATTCTTAACTATTTCCTAATTCATCACTGCCTCTCTTGACCTTCCATATGCAGCCTGTGTATCATGATCACAGATAGAAGTTCTGCTGAGAGTTTTTTCACATAGGATATGGAGGAACCGATTTTCCCTCTTCCTCTATACCATGCAAATACTGTAAGGCATGTCTATTATATTAACGTGAACTCCCCAAATGTCAGTAACCGATGCCCCAGAAGTGAAGAAAGGAAATGGATGAGCTTGTCTGAGACTCTTGCTCTGGAAAGCCTAAGAGAAGAGATTCTATTCTGTAAGCGGGGGCCAGAGTGAGGAGACAGCAGGTTATTTACACTGTATTTGTGATTAGGGGTCACTGAGAGGGCCAAGGAGCTGAATTCCAAGAATGGAACAGAATCCAGCTCTCTCTGAAGGAAGTTCAGGGTTTGGAAAACTCCCAAGGAGCAATAACTCAACTGAACTAACCTGATGAACTGTTTTTAAATCAGTTTGAGAAATATAGTCAAACATTGAACAGCTTCCTAGAACTGAAACAACTGGGCAAAGGTAAGCTTTTATTAGACCTTAGCAGTACACCCGGAGCACTGGTCAGAGTGGAAGGCTCAGCTCTATCTGGAAGACTTGGTTTTATTCCCCCCATTCGGAGATTGTCTAGAGCAAGGCATGTTTTCTACCTCCTGGTAATTCTTTATTCAAAGCTAACATACCAAGCAAATGAAGTCAACTCAATATATTGAAGGCCTACTGTGTGCCTGCTAACATTCTGGGGCTTTTCCCTATCTTATCTCATGAACCTTCTCACAGTCCTTCAGGGAAGAGATTATCATTCTCCATTCTTCATGAGAGGAAAAGGAGTCTCTGGAGGTTAGTGAGGTTCTCAAGGTCACACGGTTTATAAAAAGATATGGATTCAAACCTAGACAGCTGATTCCAGATTGGAACTTTCTTCAACCCACAGCCATGCCTCTAAAAGACATCAGGCATCCCTAGAAGATCCCATAAAGGACCCCATGATAGCAGGGTGGAAGGGATAAATTGTCTCTCCCCACCCATTTTCAAGCAAGGATGCTAGAGGGGAAGCTGTATACTTAAATGGAACTAGGGAAGAAGTAATGATAATAGTGACAGTGAGCTTTGGAGTTCTTATTATGTGCCAAGTATTGTGACAAATGGTCTGCATGAGCCATGATCCCATGAGCTGGTTATATTACTATCTCCATTTTTCTATTTGGGAACCTGCATTTCAAAGTTGAATTAATTGTCCAAACTCAAACCTCTAACACTACTTGGAGTAGATCCTAAATTTGACTCTAAAACCAATGTTTTTAAAACACTGCTCAAAATTGTTTTCCTAGGATATGGCAGTGTGCAGCAGTGGTAGCCCTGGCAACTAAAGTGGTGATGTTATGGTGGTCTAAGTGGTGATGGTGGTGGTGGTGTTGTTCTTGGTGATGGTGGTGGTAGTGTGGGGTGAGGGTGGGATGGTGGTGTTAATGGTGGTAGTGACAGTCATAGTAGTGATGGTGGTGATGGAGGTGATGGTGGTGGAGGTGATGGTGGGGGTTATGATGGGGATGATGGCATTGATAGAGTGGTGRTGATCCTGTTGTTGTTGKTGGTGGTGGTGATGGAGGTGATGGTGGTGGAGGTGATGGTGGGGGTTATGATGGGGATGATGGCACTGATAGAGTGGTGGTGATCCTGTTGTTGTTGGTGGTGGTGGTGATGGAGGTGATGGTGGTGGGGGTGGGGGAGGTGATGACAGGGGTTATGCTGGTGATGGGGGTAGTGGTGATGGAGGTGCTAGTGGGAGCGATGGTGGTGGTAATGTTGCAGGTGATGATGGGAACGATGATGGTGATGATGGCGCTGATGATGGAAGTGCTGGTGGTCTTGCTGGTGGTAATGATGGAGATGGGGGTGGGAATGCTTACAGTGCTTGTGCTGGTGCTGTTCCTAGCCTTAGTGACAGTGGTGGCTATGACAGGGGTGGCATCCATGAAGTATACTGGTGGTAGTAGTTAATGCAGACCTCCTCCAGGGAATTTCTGAGAAAAAGAGTCTTCTCTGTTCTCTGTGCCTGGAGGGGTTGAGGCTTTTTCTCTGTAGATTGGCTTTTAATTCCTCTGCCTCTATTCACTTCCATGCTATTGACAAGAGCTGTAGTTGCCCAGGACCAGCCAGGGAGAGACAGACCCCATGACTGTTTCCCCGAAGGCGGCCTTTGGCCACTCTGTGCTGGAACACATGACCCCCTGCCTCACCCCTGGCACATTAACCAGGTGACTGCCTGCCAGGACCCAGCCCAGTCCAAAGGGATTTGGGATTCAGTGTCCCAAACAAGGCACTGATTAGCTGGTAATCAGGCAGCGATTAGCAGGTCAGGTCACCTGCAGTTCAGTGCCCATTGTTCCTTGCAAAGTCCTGGGATGTTTGCCACGCGGCCAGAGAGTCTGAATGTCTGAGGATCCCAGTGGCTGCAGCTCTGCTGTGTAGAGCTGTGATTAGGGAAAAATCCTCTGTTCCCCTAAGCCCATCCCCACTGAGGAGGTAGTGCTGTGAATCCCCTCTGCCTTTTTCATACAAAAGGCTTTGGGGAAAGAATGGACTGCTTAAGAGCCCAGCAGTGACAGGGAGGTGAGGCCCCAAGGGTACACTGAAGAACTAGAAGCAAATTAGCACATTCCTCTTCGGGCATGGTATTGAGAGTGTACACAATGAAATCGGGCAGAACTGCGTCCAGCCTGGGATTCTGCTGTGGTCTTCATATGTGACCTTGGACAAGATATTTAACCTGGAGACTTGGTTACCTTGGGTTTTGAGATGATTAATACCAACACTTGCCTCTTAGGGTTGTTTGAGGCTTACATTTAAAAAAATTAATGTAAAGCAGTTAATATAGGCTCTAGCATAGAGGGAGTGCCCAGTAAGTGCTTTATCACAGTTACCATCAGTCATAGGAGAGACTTCATCGTTATGTGAAGTATTTTGCTTTAAAAAATGTCCCAGTAACATCACTTCTAAGATGAGACGAGTCCCTCCTTTGCAGCCCTTCATAAAGATGAGATGAGGTAATTCTCATAAAGCATTCAACACAGGGCCTAGCACATAATTAGCACTCAAAAAGTGGTACAACAATGATGATAATTGTCTTTATCATTTGCTCAAAGATAAATGCAAAAGGATTTTCGCAGCATATTTCACTATGTTGCAGTATATAATAATGAAAATGTAGAGTATGATTTTGAACTAAAAGGGGATTAATGAAATGATTCATGGAGCATTCGTATCATTGAGTCCCATACAATTCCATAATCCACGTGTCCTCAAATCATCTGGAGATCTTATTAAAACATGGATTCTGATTTCATAACTCTGGGGTGAGGCCCAAGGTTCTACATTTCTACTTAATTTCCAGGTGATCCCAGGGCTGTGGTTCATGGACCCCACTTTGAGTAAACAGGATTTATACTTTTGTACTACAAAAGTATGCATATATATACTTATATATAGAAAACCTTCCTAGACTATCCTCAAAACAGTCATCTCTAAGTGAGGGATTGTGAGTGGTTTCTCTCCCCCTTCACTAAAATGTTCTATCTTTCTCAAAAATTTAATAATGGACATGTAAGGAAAACATTAAAAAATGCAATAAATTTTATCAATACAGAAAGATCTTCCCTCCCCTTCCATCTTGTCACATGGCCAGGTTTTCCAGCACATTCCTTGCCAGGTCTACATGCCTAATGCTCCGATTTTCTCCTATAGCCACACTAGGCTTTTTCAGCGGCCTAACCACAAGGAAATCACATTAGCACATGCTCATTCTGTAGGCTTCAGCTCTCTGAGGAGCAGGTGGGTTCCAGCTTGGATACAGCAGTTGGCCAGGGTTCAGAGCCTGGGGACATGCAAACCAGCCAGGTACAAGATGGACAGCTCTTAACTTAGAGGAGCCCAGAGAGTTCTGATGTCTAATTCCAGCTGCATGTGGAGGAGGCATTCCAGAAAACATGGTGGGGTAGTCTATGGAGTTGGAAAGAGCTCAAGAAAGTCCAACCTACATAAGCAGCAAATCCACTGGCCCTCCTCTAAGGAGTGGAATGAGGGAAAGACCCCCAGGATCTAAGGGTGGGTGGGCATAAGATCTTTTCTTCCTTTTGAGCACCCCCCCCACACTCACCAAAAAAGAAAATTGGGTACGTGAGCCCAATATCTCATCCTCATCAGACTGTTCCAGTCACTGAGAGGTTGGCAGAGTCTGAATGAGCATAGAGAAACAGAATATGGATTAAATTCTAACCTTGCCATTTAATAGCTAAACTGCCTTAGATGGGAGACATGGCTCTGTTTCTGCCCATGGGCTATGGGAATAGCAGTGCAATGGTATCTTTAGGGCTAATAATTATGGAGCTAAGAGATCCTGGCCTCTGGTCAGGTTCGCTAATGCCCATGCTAATAATTGTTAGGCTTTGTATTCAGTATTCACTGTCCTCATCATCATAACATAAACCTTGTACCTGCCTAGAAGAACCCCTAGCCACCCTGAAGTCCCTTGTATTGGCCCCCATCACCACATCCATTCACATATCAGTCAGATGTTGGGGAAAAACAGATGGTGTACTCAGACCAGGTAATAGGAGGAGAGTTTAATAAAGGGACTTTTCACAGGGGTGACGGCAGGGTTTAGGAAGTCCATAAAGAAAAACATAAGGCCCCAAGGGTAGCAAGAGTAGTGGGGATAGAGGTTGAAAAGAACAATTACCCAGCTCTCCCCACACCTTGAAAGGCCAAGGGGAAGAAGCAGTACAAGAATCCAGAGAGGGAAGTGGTATAGAGAGGGTTGCCTGACAGGGGCAGTGGCTCTGGCCTTTACTGGAGGGCAGGGAGCCAACTTACCAAGGAGGGGGAGGCTAGGGAATAAACCCAGACCCCTCCGTTCCTACCCTTCTAAGACTGCTCATGCCTTTGCCAGATCTTGGTATGGTTTCTCCTCTGACTAACTTCACCTGGATACTTTCTGATCTTACTGGGTGGCTATCTTATGTGCATAGTTAACACGCTCAAGAAATGAAGGCCACATTTCCAAAGGGGACACCCATGGCTACACCAATGCATGCTATACAACCTAGAGACTGAACATATTAAACATGAAATTTATTTTAAGACTGATCTGTAAAGCACCATTATAGGACTCTACATACTGGATATTTAGTCCTACTGTGATCTAACCATGAAACTCACTGAAAGACTTCCAGAAGCAGATATCTTCCAGAAGAAAGAGTCTTCCAAAGTTTCTATGGAACAAGATGGTACCATTTTATGGAACCCAAAGGGAAACCAGTTGGCAAGAGAAGCTGTTGCTGTCACCTCCTGGGAGTGTTCAGAAGGAGGACAGTGAATCTGAGGGACATATGGAACATTGCAGCAACTCTGTCAATCCAAATCTGACCCTTACTTTATGAAACCTTCTATGAAACCTTACTTCATGATAAGTCCTTCTTGGAACTCACACATACCTTTCTTTTAGCATTTGACACTCATAAGTTTATATTAATTCTTTATATGCATGAATCATTTCCTGAGTAGACTGTCAAATCCTTGAGGGCAGGAAGGTAGTATAAAGCATGTCCCATGCTTTAAAATATATGAAGGTGCAGGGGGCGCTAGCTGGCTCAGTCAGAGGAGCATGTGACTCGATCTCAGGGGTGTGATTTTGAGCCCCATGTTGGGTGCAGAGATTACTTAAAAAAATCTTTAAAAAATACCTGAAAGTTCAGAAAGATAATATATGCAACATTTTTAGCATGTAACTGGGCATACATAGAAAGTGATGAATAAATAGATTTATGATTAATTATTCTTCTCTTCTTTATATCTTCCACCATGCTGAAAATACACCCTCATCACACACACACACTCCAAAAAGAAACTCAGTTTTTCTTCTGCACCTTCTGTGGGCCACTTATTATGTAGAATTTCATACAAAGAGCTCCTCCTTTACACTGGGAAATGTGAAGTTGCTTGCATTAGTCTGATAGTAATGCATGATTTTGAATTTATTTCCCCTTTATTCTTTTCTCATTAGTATTATAAGTGTCAACTTGTTTGCAATCCCTGACATTAAAACAAGGTAGCAGGGGCACCTGGCTGGCTCTGTTGGGAAAGCGTATGACTCTTGATCTAGGGGTCATTGAGTCTGGGTCCCATGCTGGGTGTAGAGATTACTTAAATAAATAAATAAACTTAATTTTTTTTAAATGTAGCAGTTATTAACTAAAAAGACTATGCAGATAATCCAGAATATGCTTTATCAATCTTATTTTAGAACAAAAACACAATATTCAAAAATTGGGGCAGAGAAGGTGGTTTTCTTGCCCTGCGACTGTCTCATGGCACACAGCATAGGCACCTTTAATCTCAACAGCTTGGATTTCCGTTTTCTATAGGAAGACGTTGAGGCTCGGTGGGTGGGGAGTGTCCGGTCACTTGCCTAGGTTCACACACCTAATAAGTGGTATAGTGAGACTCAGACTCAAGCCTGTGTCTCCGTGTCCAGCCCTTTTTTTTTCTTTTAGGTAAACTCTACCCCCAATGTGGGGTTCACACTCATGACCCTGAGATTGACAGTCACATGCTCTACTGACTGAGCCAACCAGGTACTCCTCCACCAGGTACCCCTCCAGTCTTTTGATTAGATTGAACTATTCTTTGAGTGTTATTGGGTGGCTAATGATATATTGATGGACACTGGCAATGAGGGGTTGGGGTGGGGGTGTTGAGGGAAGATACAAGCAGGAAGGGATACCTGGCCAGAGATGGTGACCTAAACACAGTCCACAGTGGTCTTAGGTGCAGTGGTGGTTAGATCAAGAGCAATGGGGTGTTTGGAGCCATATGGAAGCCAGGTAGCCATACAGAGGAGGCACTCCTTGCAGGTGCTCTCCAGGTATACATCCAGGTAGGGCTACTGCTGGCATCTCTACATCTGGCTTAGAAGCAAGCAATCCATGAAGAACTGAAATGCAGGAAAGGAAAGTTTGGGTTGTTCCTAATCATATGATCTATGATCTTCATTCCAGGCATCTGCTGTTTCCTGCTTTGAGTCTGTGGCTGGATCTTTTTTCCTAGAACTCGTGTCAATCCTCTTGGGTCTTCACAGAGTTATAGGAATGGTGACCCCCAGGACACATCCACATTCTGATGGGAGGGCACAAATCTGGGGCTCTCTGGCTCCAGGAATGAAGAGAGTCCATGGAAGAAATGTTGTTGACCAGTGTTCTTATTGTGGAAAACCATGGAAAAGTGCTGCTCATCCTTCATGCTCCAAGTGTGCAGGATTTGGGGAACGAATACTTTTAGGTGACAGTATGATAAACTCTTCAACAGATTAATAATGCTCAATACAACTTTTGCATGGCTTGCAATCCTGACAATACAACTGATCTGCTACTAAAATTCTACTTTCCCTATAGCAAAGTTAAGTTTCTGTTATTTTGGAATGGCAAATTGAGTCTTGTGAAGGTTCAGGAACCTCTCTCTCTCTCTCTCTCTCTCTCTCTCTCTCTCACACACACACACACACACACCCCAGGTAAAGCCATAACAAAAGTCCTTTTGCCTTTCATATATTTCGAGGACAATGAAACCATTCAATCAGTGCCCAGAATGATAATTATCTTTCTGGACACATGACCTCATATTCCCAATCTATTAAGCACACCAAATCTGAAAATGAGTGGTATTAGGGATTCTACTGAAATGGATACAAGGGAATTGAAACAAAACCAAGCCTGCTTTAATTTTGTAATCCCCAAAGGAATATGTACTAAGAGGATGGGTGACTTAGGACCCTTAGAAAAGAATAAGAACACAGAAAAATAAAATGGTGGATGCATGAGGCTTTTTACTTACTAGATGCCTGACCCTCATTACTTCAGGTCACAACAATTTGGGATGGAGGTGGGGGTGAGATGTTGACTCAGGTGTGAGTAGCAATTACAAGGGCCTATGACCAAGTTCCACAGTAAAGTGATTGGTTCTCCGACCTCCCTACAGTGCTTACTGTTTGTCAAGATCCCGTATAGCCATGAACTTTCTGCTACTGGAGCCAATCCACAGAATGGTTAGCTACATCAGAAATAACTGCTTCCTGCAGTCCAACCTTCATTCTAGGGGCCACCTCATCTTGAATTTTAGAACCTCTTTTCCCTAGAGACGTGAGTGCAGGTTGCACCCACTTGGGGTATGCTGGAAGATGTGTGACCACGCCATGCTGCTCTCACAAACTATTCAGTGATACAGACTCATTGGTGATCCAGGAGAGAGGACAGGCACCTGGCATCTCTCCAATTTAGGGTCAGCCCTCAGCCTTTCTGGGACACTTTCTGCACAGAAAAGGAGCTTTGTTACCTGCTCTTAATCTGAATCTTAATTTCTGTGTCCTGGACCCCACCATCCATCCATAGTTCCCAAAGTCATTGTTACTGTTTCTTCTAGAAGGTGCAGAAAGTGGGTTCTCGGGCAAATGGAAACCTTGGGCAGGACCCAGAAATTCTAAGGTGGGAGTGCTGATCAAGTGTCTCCACTGCCATCCCCAGACCTCTCTGAGGCCCCCACTCTAGCCCCCTGGAGAACCACATTAAAAATGCTTCAGAGCAGGAAACCTAGTTGATGGATTAATCAATCAACCAACAAGTATTTCTTGAGAGCACCTAATTTTTACTCAGCAAATGCTGACTGGAGCGGATGGTGCAGTGACAGGTAATGGAGGACTCTTCAAAGTCAGACAGAGGACGTGAAACTGATACTCAGCTCATCATGCATTCATTCGACAGTTAGCCATTAAACACCCTTGTATGAACTGTGTAGTATTGTGGGAAGTGGGGATAAATAATGCAGATTAGACTATCATCCCATGTCATTTATAGTCTATCAGGGTCACAATTTTTTAAAAGTACTTAAAATAAAGGTAATTAGAAAATAGGCTGTTTCAAGGCTTATGGTGGTCAAGGAAGTGAGGAAATTTAAACTTCAGATTTTTGAGACCTAGCAGGATATAACCAGGCAGTGGTTTGAGAATCTGATTTTGGTGGTGGTAGATGAGATGGATGGAAGTATGTACTGGGTTGAAAAGTGCCTCCCCTCCCCAATTCATGTCTACCTAGAACCTCAGAATGTGACCTTTTTGGAAATAAGGTCTGTGTAGATAAAATAAGATGAGGTCATACTAGATTAAGGTGCGGCATAAACAAATACTTATAAGTGACTAGTGCCCTTTTAAGTAGACCTTGTAAAGATACAGAAACACACAGGGAAGAAGGGCATGTGAAGTCAAAGACAGAGACTGGAGTGACACAGCTGAAAGCGAAGGAA
Organism: Callorhinus ursinus; assembly: GCF_003265705.2. Lineage (NCBI taxonomy): Eukaryota > Metazoa > Chordata > Mammalia > Carnivora > Otariidae > Callorhinus > Callorhinus ursinus. The sequence continues at coordinate 3,741,911 of NW_027397108.1, forward strand.
CACCAAGGATTGCCAGCTCTCACCAGAAGCTAGGAGAGAAGTATGGAACGATTCTTCCCTGGAGCCTTCAAAGGGAGCAATGACCCTGATAACTACATTGCTTTCAGACTTCAGCATCCAGGGCTGTGAGAAAATAAATTGTCGTTGTCTTAAATCACCATTTGTGGTAGTTTTTTACAGGAGATGTAGGAAACTAGTACAGAAAATGGACTGAAGTCAAGGAGATCACCAGGCTAAATGATGGATGAGTCCTGACTTAGGGGGTTTGAGGGACCAGATGATAAAGAATAAGTGTAACTTTGTATGGTTGCATGCAAGACGATGGTTGAAGACCCTGGTAGAAGAAACAGTATCTTCTCAAGTCTGTTTCATGATAAACAGGCAACCCAAAGGAGCATGGACAGACAACCATTGAGATTCTGCAGGCTCAGTTCCACTTATGGGATAGCATAAGAGAGGAAGCAAATGAGAGAGTGAAGGAATTACTGCAAATCTTCCATTCAATTCAATAGGTATTTATTGAGCCTTGCCTACTTCATTTACCCAAGAAACTCACGGTGCAAATCAGGTGCAAAATTAAAACAGTTCAAACCAAGAAGATACAGGCAATCATGGAAGTAAACTAAAGGAATGAAAACAGTGCTGAGAGAAATAAATAATTGTCCCTGTTGAAGGGTGGTCAGGCTGTCTTCCCAGAGAAGACGACATCTAAGCAGGGGTTAAAAAGAATTGATCAGGGTGGGCCAGTAGAGAAGTGTGAAGGAGAGAGGAAAGAACCAGAATCGACTATTGTGTCTGAATGTTCCTGGAGTAGAAGCCACCCCTGACTCCAGCACCTTCATCCAGCATGCAGAGGCACACAGAAATTGGTGAGTAAGTGAATGAATGCAAGAACTAATGAAGTGACCCAGAAGCCAAGGGAGGAGAGAGCTTTGGTGAAGAAGAGAGGATGATGCACATGGTTGAAAGCCAGAGGGACCAGAGGTAGACAAGGATGACCACTAAGCAAACAGCACGTCACTGAACCTTGGGGAGAGCCAAGCTTTGGAAACGTCCAAGGGCAGCTTTCAGGAGTTGAGAAGAAAAGAGTAAACAGTGAGGAATGAACAATTCTGATGAAGGTTCAAGTTGCTTGGCAAAAGAAAAAAGTATATTGGAAAAGGGTCAAAAAGGAGTGTTTGAGGGGAAGACTGTGTTTGAAGGATAGAGGAGAAGGGAGGATGTTGGAGACAGAGCTCCTCAGGGGCCAGGGATGGATGGATGAATGAATCAGCCAACATCTATTAAGCACCTACTACATGGAAGGCACTATACTAGCCATTTTCAAATACATTTTCTCTGCATGTGAAATCGAAACTTCACATGAAATGTTAGCTCTAGAAAGAAAAAGCAGGTTTTCCTTTAGAAAGAAGAAGTAGGTTTTCCTTTAATGATGGGGAATAGGGCAGACAGACGGATCTTATAAGGAAATGGGTTGATGGAGGTCTCCCTCTCATTTACCAAATATCCACTGCTTACCCCCTCTGTGCCAGACACTTTGCTAAGGGCCTCAGATACTTTACCTAATGGGAACCTGACAGCAACCTGAGAATGTTCTATCAATGATCCCCATCTTGGAGATGGGGAAACTAAAGCTGTTAAACCTTTGCCTATATTATTTCAATATGCAGGCAGTTGCCAATGAATCAGGACCCAAATCTGAGTGTGTCTGGACTCAGTTTCTTCATCTGTAAAACTACATCTCAGGGTTGTTGTGAGGTGGAATCATGGAGAAAGTACTCAAGAAATGGAAGTTCTTGCTGTTACTCTTTGCCCTTTGGAATGAGGTCCTCAGGTCCTTGCTAGACCTTCACCCCTCTGCCAACATTCTCCATTGCTCTTTGGAGTTGGAGACTTCCTGGAGCCCCAGAAAGATGCCAGAAGCTGTATGAAGTCAAATCCATCTGCTACCTTGGGCCCAAGATGTCTGCTCCTTGCTCCCAGAAAAGAAGTCATGTTTGGGATGCAAACCAAATACAGAACATGACCAAAAAGCAAATGGTGTCTCCAAATGGGATAATGCAAACCGAGACAATAGTTGCACAGATCAATAGGAAACCTTTAAAGGCCACTGATGAGCTAGACTGCAGGGACGCTCCTGTTCTGGAAAAGGAAAATAAAATGGATCAATAAGAGACGAAACTGATATTAAATGGCTGAGATTTACTCCCTGCTTCCAGGCTCTCTTTGCCAAGCTGATTGTCTGGTCAGACTTGTTCATTCCCTTCTTGCCCTCCATGATGGGATCCTCAGGCATAACAGAAACGTGCTGGCAAACAGACTCTTGCAAGACGGCACCAGAAAAGCCATAGGTCATGTCTCACTGCTCTGGTTACTGGTTACCACGACCAGGGGCAATTTGCCTGAATGCAACAAACTGGGTATAGGGAGAACATCAACCCACGACCCTCCTGCCACCACCACCTTCCAATCTCATTTATGTCATGCATCAGCAGCCTACTGCCTTTTTAAGAGTTTTCTGGAGCATTTAAGAGATTCATCTACCAACCGGTGATCTTGGGCAAACTTCTCACCCTCTCCATCTCAGTGGCCTTATCTAAAAATAGGTCAGTGGGGCGCCTGGGTGGCTCAGTTGTTAAGCGTCTGCCTCCGGCTCAGGTCATGATCCCAGGGTCCTGGGATTGAGCCCCATATCGGGCTCCCTGCTCGGCAGGAAACCTGCTTCTCCCTCTCCCACTCCCCCTGCTTGTGTTCCCTCTCTCGCTCTGTCTCTCTCTGTCAAATAAATAAAATCTTTAAAAAAAATAAAAAATAAAAATAGGTCAGCGTTGTTGTGATGGAGTAGTATGTGATCAGTGTCATTTTCCTCATCACTGCCAGTACTACCATCACCAGCTAGCAATTAATACTGATACAGCTGAATGCCCATGTGGCTTTGTGGGGGGCGGTTTAAGGGTCACAGAGACTGTAACTGATTAGCTGGCTGGTCTTGAGCAAGCTGTGAGTCTTCTCTGACCATCATGTAAGCCAAAACGATCCAGGACACATCTCTTCTCGTTACTTGAGGAGGCAGGTAAAGCACTTAGCATGAGCTGGGCACGTAATGAGTACTCAGGATGGGTCCTGTAACTTAGGTCTGTGATTGGCCCCCCAGCAAACTTTTTTTTTTAAGATTATTTATTTATGTATTTGAATGAGAGAGAGAGAGAGAGAGAGAGAGAGAGAGAGAGAGAGCGTGCAGGAGCAGAGGGGGAAGCAAAGGGGGAAGGAGAGGGAGGGGGAAAAAAAATCTCAAGCAGACTCCACACTGAGCACAGAGCCTGACATGGGGCTCAATCCCATGACCCTAAGGTCCTGACCTGAGCTGAAACCAAGAGTCAGATGCTCAAATGACTGAGCCACCCAGGCACCCCCCCACCCCAAACCCCAGGCAGAACTTTTGAGGCTAAAATCTTGGTTATCCCAGATTGACAACTCAGGGTCCACCTCAAGAGAAAGATGAAAGGATCCATCTGGGAGAGTGAGACCAGGTAGAAAGGTACATTGTCTGTCTGGGCACAGGACTGAAAGAGATCCAGGCAGGCTTAACACCCTTTGAGAGAAAGTGTCCAACCACAACCTTCCTCCTTGTCTCTCTTTCTCCCGTCTTGGCACAGAGCCCTCACCTTCACTCAAGCTGCTTGGGTGTCTGCAGGCAGTGCAAAGGGATGAAGGGCTTTTCTCTTGGGCCCCTGAGCATTTCCTTTCAGTACTTGGGAGCTTCCTGCCTCCCCACCCAACCCTCCAACCTCACCTTGTTGCTAGGGTTCTGGGCTCCATTCATGGTCCAGGAGAGCAAGGGCCATGGGGATTAAGATGACTACCCTCGTGTCATAGGTATTGTTGCATTCAACAGGATCTGAACCCCTACTATGTGCCAGGGGCCATACTAGGCAGCAGGGATCACCAGACAAACCAAACTCAGTCCTTACCGTTGAGGCCATCCTGCAGCAGCCAGTTACCACACACGTCATACAAAGCCTTGCTCCCTACCACTCTCATTTCACCTGAACGGAAAGACCTCTTGAGAATTCCAAACTCTGACCTGTGTTTTTTTTTTTTAACAACTCCTTACTGCTTCTTCTTTCATAACCCATTACCCCCCAAAGCCACCCTGAGTCCTTCGCCCTTCCTTCGTTTCCCTCACCATGATGAGGTTTTACTTCACTCTTCCCTCCTGGCTTTCTGTCCCACAAGATCTTCTTTCTCATGTTACACTTGGATCCTTTCCCCTCATCCCATCTCTGCAGCTTGTTGGCCAATTTTCCCCAGTGGCGGGTGGGAACATTCTCTTTCCACGTCTCCATCTCTCTCTACTCTAGATAAGTGGATGTGCAAGAGTCCGGGTGTCCAACTCCGCCCTCCACCCCCCAGAAGGGACTCTCATTAGCCTGACAGCCTATGGTCCCTGCGTGTGGCCTGCAGTGTGTCTGAATGAGGCACATGCAGATTGTAAAAAAAAAAAAAAAAAAAAAAGGCAAGCCAACCTTTTCTTGCTCCTACTCTCTGAATGACAAGGGATTATTCCATTACAATATTTCTTCTGCCATCCTGTTCTTCTCCCATGCACTGTCTGCTTCCTCTGAGTTCTCTTATATCATTTTAGATTTCCCTTTAGCAACCCTGTCTTCAGTAAGGACCTCCTCTTTGAACAAAAAGAAAACCTCTGCATGTCTCTCTTCTTTCTCCTTCACCTTCCTCTTCTCTAACTCGTTTTCACATGCTGACTCCTTGGAAGGATGACAGGGACTGACATCTGTTGAGTGCCCTACATGCTAGGTGTTACAAATTTTTCCACAGATAGAGCTCATGTAGAAGCGATTAGCCTCGATTTAACAATGAGGACACTGAGGCTCAGAAAGCTTAAGCCATGTGGTGTAGATCACACATAATTATGTGACAGGTCTCCAAGACTCCGTGCTATCTGTCCTTTGAAATACCCACACATGGATGACATATGTGAGCATATGTGAACCCAGTCGGCTGGGCCCGTGTGACATTCATTATAGAAAACGTTTGTTTGATTATTTCTCATTCCTCACCCTCAATGAGGGTCTTTGTGCTGGCTTTAGAATTACTGTCTTCTAAGTGATTCTGTTTTCAAAATTTTACAATGAAAAGGATATACATTTGGGCAAATCTAGGGCAGGGAGAAGAGCCAGAATACCTGAGTTCAAATCCCAGGTCTTCCTATCCAGATGGCCTCAGGCTACTAGGAATAATAAGAGCACCTTCCTTGTAGGTGTTGCTATGGGTCTTTTGCTTCCTGACTGGGGATTCAGGGTGAGGCCCACATGGTCAGTAAGCTTCTGCTCCGTGCTGCATAAATGTACACTGATGATTTCGTTATCTGAGATAAGGACTTGTTAGCTGTGAGACTCTTGACTTCAAGATAAATCTCTTGACATCACCAAACTTCATCTTTCCTCTTAATAAAATAGAGGTAATACTCTCTGTGTTGAAACTTTGCTGAGTCTCTGATGAGATAAACCACATAAAGCTGCTAACTCAGGCACTTGGTCATAGGAGGTGTTTTCTGGCTGAATACAGGCCAGTTCCCTTTCCCTCTGTTCAAGGCAGCTCAAAGCACTATGTACTTGGGATCCATGGAAGAGACCAGAAGAGGGAAACGAAAAAACAAACCAACTTTGGTGCTGGATCTGGCTGAAGATGAGCTTCATGGGCCCAGCCAAGGAGTCTCCTATTCTCAGTTCCCACCAAGGGGTGGTCTAGTTTGAGTAACCAACTAAAGGCCACCCCACCCCTTTCCGAGGTGGTCCCCAAACTTCTTGGTGAGTGGCCCTACCAACAGGGCTTCTTTGAGGGGGACGGGGGTGATGTGAAAGATTATTCATGGCTGCATCGGGCTCTCTCTGAGTCACTCCAGAGCCCGGTGGTAACTGGAAGAAAACACCCCTGATCAATACCACATTTCCAGATTTCATTAGTTTTTAAGAGCTCAATGCTCTTTTGGAAGGCAGCATTGGGCATGCATAACTTCTTGGAGACAAAGAGAAATGTTAAGAGGCCACCCTTTGAGTTTGGACTTGAGGACATCCTGGATGCTCTGAGGGGCTCTCTCCCTCCAGAAGTTTTGAGAAGCGCTGCTGCTGCCTGACACGAGCTGTCTCCCTGTACTGCCTGAGGGGCCAAGTGTCTCCCTGTCCTATGCAATAAGACTTTCCCCAGGACATGGTGAGCTTGGTCTTGGTGTCTTTCCCCAAATCACCAAGTTCTGACATTAGTGTCACTCAGTTGTCTGCCTCTATTTATCACGGCCACACTAGTCTGGGCCAACTCCCAGGAGAGACCGGCTTTAGCAATCACTGGGCCTCCCAGCAGCCAGAGAGAGCTCTGAAGACTGTGATGGGAAGCGTGTCCCTTGCTACCGCTACCAAGCCCTCACTTGGCTTCCCAGTGCTCCCTGAGCTGCCCTGCTCCTCTTGTGAAAACCCCCTTGCTCCCCATCCCCCTCCCTCCCTCCTTCTCATTCAGGTTTCTGGACCTTTTGTTGTTGTTGTTTGTTTCCAAAACATGCCAGGACTTCATGTATTCATGGTCTTCACCTATGACCTTCCCATAGCTGGACAACTCTTCCCCAACCCCTTTATGTAATGTCATGGTTATTTCTTTGTTCATGTCTTGGCTTATGTGTCTCCTTTCCAGAGGCCTTCAACAAGTTTACCTAAGGATACCACTACTCTGGTGCCTTTATTCTGTAGCATTCCCAATATTTATTTCCATCAAGAGTATCTATCTTACTCACCAGTGGATACCCCACCAGAATACTGTGCCTGGCACATAATAGGCCCACATTACACTGTGTTGAAAGGATAGATGAGTGCAGAAAGTGAATCATTTGGCAGGCTTGTGGTTCTCTACTGTGTTCATATCAGGGAGTAAGGTGGGTGTGTGTGCATGTGAATGGAGGGAGAATCTTCTGGAGCTTAGACTGCTCTCTAAGACCCTTTCATGGCTCCCCATTGCCCCCTGGGCAGAGCCCTAACTCTGCTTAGTTTATAAGGCTCTTCGTGAATTGCCCTGCTTTCCCCCTCTAGAGACTTCTCTCACTCCATTTTCCCACTCCCTCTGCAGAACATGTAACGTGTTTCCATGCCTATGAGGCTTGGCTCTTTATGCTCATTTTCTGTACCTTGCTGATGCCGGGACCATTTCATGTGACATTCTCTCCAAAGAGCCTCCACTGTTGTCTCTGTGGGTTGGCTGGGTGCCCTCTCCTTGTGCTCCCTGCACTTTCACCTAAACGAGAGTCTCCAAAGTGGGGCAATGCAGGGCCTTCTTCTGGGCAATTGGGGAAAAATATGAACACATTATTTTTCAAATTCCTATCTTTGTATGTTTTACGGTGTGCACAAAATATTAGCATATCATTGCGCCTATACTAATTTTAAAAGAGGAGTATAAAATGTATACAGGGGAGTATAGCCAATGAATTTGTAAGTGTGCAGGGTCAGAAAAGTTTGGGGATCATAATGACATAATACTCTTCACACTGCATTGTATTTGTCTGTCTCTTTTGAGACCTCCTTTAAGGAAACTCATCAAGGAAGGAATGCTATACAGTGTGGTATTGTCCAAAGGTGGCAGCTGGTTTTAAGTGGTACATCAAAGAATGACACCCCAACACACTGACTCCTGCCCTTTTCAATTCCAATTCACACAGGAGACAGTCTAAGCCAGCTGTCAGTATGTCAGTATTCTGACACCGCTGGGTAACACTTGCCAGTTTCCCTTTCTAAAAGACAACGCAGGCTCTAGGTTTGGTTCAAGCCCTTGGAAAGGGCCTCTTATGCAGCCAGAATCCCACAAGTAGGCTTTATTTTCATTACTCCCTGCTATCTGTGGCAAGTAATGTTGGTTTTTCTCCGCTAGCTTGTTTCTGTGCAAACTTTCTTAAATGTATTTAAAGTGTGATTAAATTAAAAAAATATTAAGTAAATTATAATATATGTAAAACCTGGATATGGGGGCACCTGGGTGGCTCAGTCATTGAGCGTCTGCCTTCGGCTCAGGTCATGGTCCCAGGGTCCTGGGATCGAGCCCCGCATCGGGCTCCCTGCTCGGCAGGAAGCCTGCTTCTCCCTCTCCCACTCCCCCCTGCTTGTGTTCCCTCTCTCGCCGTCTCTCTCTCTGTCAAATAAGTAAATAAAATCTTAAAAAAAAAAAAACAGCTGGATATGGCAGCCCATTTACATTTGGGAAACACCAAGACAACATAATCAACATGATCTTTGAAACACAAAGACTTGGCTAGACTTCTGGCTCGGGGGTGACTAAATGTGCGACCAATGGCACATTTTCTCCGACTCTGACTCTAAAATGAGGGCAAAATTACTTACCTCACAAGGTTTTCTGAAGCTGAGGATTAATGTATATAAAGACATTTTCCAATGCCTGCACCTGCTTGGTAACTGCTCTAGGTTTATTCAATGAGTGAAGGGGAGTATGAATGAAATAAATCTGAATCAGTCAACCAGTGAGCCTGGGTCCTCCATAAAAGTCTCATCCATCTTAGCTGGGATGAGTCAGGCTCTGGAGGGTCCCATTCTCTCTTTCACACCCTGCTGGCATTTACCTGGGAACTTGGGAAAGTTAGGGAACCTGCCCCGTCCCTGAATTTGCTCCTTTGGAGGGATTAGTGTGGGAGGAAAAGGGACCGTGTATGAGACCTACACTTACTTTGTGGCTCTGCTGGAACCCCGGTAGAATGTTGACTGCAGAACATGAGATGTCTCTAAATATAACTTCTGCCCTGACAGGTGATGAGTCCCTCACACAAAGAAGTGTTCAAGACCGTAGGTGATGACCATGTGAGCCAGGTCCCGACTCACCTTTTCTCTAAGAAACATCGTGTTCATCTTCTTGAAAACAAAGAGACAGTTTGAAGGCATCATGAACTAGGTCTTGAAAGAGTATTTCTAGAATCATTTTTTGTTTGTTTGTTTGTTTGTTTTAAGATTTAAGTCAGACACTTAACCAAATGAGCCACCCAAGTGCCCCAAGTGTTTCTGGAATCTTATGTATAGGCTCTACAGATGTGACTTTGCAGGCCAAAATTCAGTGCCATCCCTAACACTCACCAACAGAGCCATCCCCCTTTCATTTCAAAACGAAAGCTGTTTTTTAACAAGACTTCTTAAACAAACAAACAAACTCCTTCCATCTGCATTGTTTCTCATGTTTCAGTATTGTAGCCCAATCTTCTTCACATGATGGTTTGATCCCTATGGAAACTTCCAGACTTCTTAAGGCACAGTATCATCTCTGTTGCATTCTGTTGGTCAATACAAGTCAGAAGGTCAGCTGAGTTTCAAGAGAAGGGGACTCTTCCTCCTGATAGAAGTATTGGTACATGTGTACCGGAATGTGAGGGATTGTTGGTGCCTATCACATCATACACACACACACACACACACACACACACACACACACACACACAC